>NC_073407.1:26790756-27090756 GCF_028641065.1 Leucoraja erinaceus | reverse complement strand
GTTGATGTTTAGTTAAATAATGACTTTACTGGATTTGCAAAGCAAGCCCGGCCCTTGAAGCTAATTATTATTTCTATTTGTAAGCAATTATCTGAGTTGTAGAATTGTAGGAAGTTGAGGAGAAATGTCTTTAGTCAGAGGGCAGTGAATCTGTGGAATTCCTTCCTACAGAAGGCTGTGGAGGCCAAGTCAGTGGATATTTTTAAAGCAGAGATAGATAGATTTTTGATTAGTAAGAGTCTCCGAGGTTATGTGGAGACGGCAGGCCAATGAGTTAGGAGGGAGAGATAGATCAGCCATGATTGAATGGCGGAGTAGACGTGATGGGCCGAATGGCCTAATTCTACTGCTATTACTTATTTACATTAGCCTTTAGAGATACAGCGTGATAACAGGCCCTTCGGCCCAATGAGTCTGCACCAATCAGCAGTTTTGCACTGGTTGTTGTATTTAGTATTATTGATCATTACCATGTGTATGTTTGCTTTGTGAACGAGGAATTGCTCGCTGCTATAAATGACAATGTTCTGGATTATCATACCATTCACACAGAGGGTGGTGGGTGTGGAACAAGCTGATAGAGGAGGTAGTTGAGGCAGCGACTATCCCAACATTTAAGAAGCAGTTAGACAGGTACATGGATACGACAGGTTTGGAGGGATATGGACCAAATACGGGCAGGTGGGACTAGTGTAGTGGGACATGTTGGCCGGAGTGGGCAAGATGGGCCAAAGGGCCTGTTTCCTCCCTGTATCACTCTGTGACTCTGTAACATACTAATCATTAGTTAGGGGTTGAAGGAGCAGGAGGTAGGGTACATGTACTGTAGGCTGGTTCATCTGAGGAATTCATTGCCACAGATGGGTGGAGGCAAAGTCAATGGGTATTTTTATTTTATTTTTTTATTTTTAAGGCGGAGATAGACAGATTCTTGATCAGAAAGGATGTCAGGGGTATTGGGGAGAAGGCAGGAGAATGGGGTTGAGTGGTTGAGATAGATCAGCCATGATTGAATGGCAGAGTAGACTTGATGGTCTGAAAGGCCTAATTGTGCTCCTATCACTTACCAACTTGTGGATGTGATGTTGTGACTGTGCTGTTGATATCTAGCTGGCTGCATGGAAGGTGTGTCGTGCCACAGAGGAGGAGAAGCTGGTGTCTCTGCAGGAACAGGCCGATGAGCTGCAGGCCCTGAGGGAGCAGGTAAGGATGCTTACACCACCCTGTTCATGCTCTTCAATCTGGGCTTGGTGCAGCCCTGTCGAGGGAAGGTGGCTGCAGGGCAACAAGAAGCAAAAAGATAAAATAATCTGTTAACGACCCTCTGGCGTGTGAGAGCTGTGTAAAATTCTTGATTAGTACCGGTGTCTGGGCCCATGGGGAGAAGGCAGGAGAATGGGGTTGAGAGGGGAAGATAGATCAGCCATGATTGAATGAATGGTGGAGTAGACTTGATGGGCCGAATGGTTTAATTGTGCTCCTAGAATTTATGAATATGGGAACGCCACATGTAATGAGCATGGGGCGGAAATCCCCGACACGTCCCCCCCTGTTTTGATGATTCAGCGCAATGATCGGAGGAGGGAGGTGTCAGTCAGAGGCGGAAGTAGGGGGCGGGTGGGACTGAGGATAGAGTGTGGTGATTGGAGGAGGTGGGAACGACGGCCCTGGTTTACAGCCAGCGCGGAGAAGCAGCGCTAACTCCACGGCTCCGGTCTGGTGTCCTGTCAGTCCAGGCAGGGCTGTAGGTTAACCCAGCGAGACAGGCAGAGTTGAGCTGCATATAGCGCTGCTTCTCTGCGCTGGCCGTAAGCCTGGGCCGTCGTTCCTGTAATTACTGTCCACGTGGCCCACGGCTGAAGCCCCGCGCGTGTGTGTGTGTGGGAGTGTGCGCATGCGCCCGCTGTTGCCAAGAAATTATGTGTGTCCCGGTCCCCCTCATGTTTTGATAGCGATTTCCATGCCTGGTTCTGAGCACGATCCCACACACAGGTATGCACCGGACCAAGTCAATTGGAGATACGTTGATTTACTCCATATACAGTTGGTGTCAGAGTGACAATGTAATGCTGGGTTTGCTCATCAGCTGAGGGGCAGATTTATCAGCGATGTCCCTGATCGCTGTGTCCATACGTTACAGTATTCGTCATTGGAGAGCAGAGCTGTGGCAATGAAGGAGCACTACGAGAGGCGGCTGCAGGAGCTGAGGCAGCAAGCCCCTGTGATGAGTGAGGCACCGAGCGTTGGCAATACTGTCGACGAGGTACGCAGAGTGGAATGTCATTGCATTTATTAGCTCAGTGTGAAAACAGCCCCAACTTGCCCACACCAAGCAACATGTCCAACCTACCCATGTTGGCCCATATCCCTCTGAACCTGTCCTATCCATGTACACGTCCAAATGTTTCTTCAACGTTGGGATAGTCCCTGCCTCCATGACTTCTCCGGCAGCTTGTTCCATGCACACACCACCCTTTGTCTGAAAACATTACCCCTCAGGTTCATATTAAATCTTTCCCCCTTCACCTGAAACCTGTGTCCTCTGGTCCTCTATTCCCCTTTTCTGGGCAACATCTGTGTGAACTTGTACAGTTGCTGCCTTTTGCTTTTTTAAAAAAATGTAATAGTATTTCTACAATGAAGAAATGTTAATTTTGGTTGTTGCCTTCCTATGGACAAATCCCAGCAAAATTCCCAGGACATTATGTTGTCGTCAGCCACTAGGAGCTGCATGAAGAGAGATGCATACAGTGTTGTCGTTTTTATCCCCCAAGAGCAAAATACGTGACGTACAACACGGAACGGTGCAGTAATGGGAACAGGCCCTTCGGTCCACAATGCTCATGCAGAGCATGATGCCAAACTAAACTCATCTCCAATTCCTGCACAGAATCCATATCCCTCCATTCCCTGCATATCAATGTGTCTCTGTAAGTCACCATTGTATCTGCCTCCACCACCACCCCATTGACAATTGGACCACCTGGTGACAAAAGGCTGTCTGTGGTGGCTGTTGCTCATAGCTCCACCAGGCCAAGGGATTCTCCAAGGGACCAGAGGACTATCGAAGGCGGTTCCACGCTGTAATTGTGTGCCTTCCTTCTCCCAGTGACCGCGTGGATCTTCTCCGGGTGCTCTGGTTTCCTCCCACTTACAGGTTTGTAGGTGAATTGGCTTTAGTAAAAAAATTGTAAATAGTTCTTTGTGATGGTGTACAGGGTGATCACTGGTCGGCACGGACTCGATGGGTCGAAGGGCCTGTTTCCACGCTGTATCACTACATTACTTGTGCTGCCCCCTGTGGAGAGGTGATCCTCTGAGCTTGAGTTCCAGATTTCTCTTTGAGATGTTCCAGTGGGAATTTCACCTGAGAATGCTCAATGGTGATTGTGATACCATCTTCCTGTTGAGATCTTGCTAAAGGTCTTGCAAAATCAGACTGGAGACCCATGTAATGGATGACAAATCTTCCCGCAGGTGAAGAAAATCATGAATGGCGTGTTTCAGTCGTTGCGAGGGGAGTTTGAACTTGATGACACTTACAGCGGGAGGTCGGTCCTTGGAACTATCCTGAGCACCATCAAGGTAACAGTCGGGCAGCAAATCCTCACGCTCGGCTTGTATCCCCATCACGGTGCTAGTTTTACAGTTGCCGTTCTTACTCTTCTCCCCAAACAGGCCGTTACACTGCAGCTCTTGGTCCAAAGTGAAGACCAGGCACTTGCAAGAAGTGGCAATGAGGGTGAGGAATCTGAGGATGAGACTGAAGAGAAGGCAGCTCCTCCAGTCGAGAGTGAGAACACCGAGGTAGTTACCAACCTTGCTGAAGGAGCAGGTAGAGCAACGTGTGAAGAGGATGCCATGGTGTCGGCAGCTGGCCGGCTAAGTCAGGTGACTCTATCACCCAGCCACCCTCCCGTCAAGGTTGAACCCAATGAAGATCGCGCTGAACCCCAGGACCCCAAGCTGCCCACGTTGGAACAATCCCTTGCTCCCAATATTCCCACTCAGTCCTGGCATCCCACGGCAGGAGAGGCTGTACAAGACACGGCAGGAGAGGGTGTACAAGACACGGCAGGAGAGGCTGTACAAGACACGGCAGGAGAGGCTGTACAAGACACGGCAGGAGAGGCTGTACAAGACACGGCAGGAGAGAGTGTACAAGACACGGCAGGAGAGGGTGTACAAGACACGGCAGGGTTCAGCAAACAATGTGTGGATGAAGAAGGCGAGAAGGATGAGGCAGCACCTCTCCCTGAGAGTGGAAGATGTGATGGAGGGGTGCAAGAGTGTGAGCGGGCACCAGAGGAGCAACACAATGCGGTGTTGAGCAGGGAGTTGGACAGTGATTCAGTCACAGAGAGGATGGCAGTCGCTGAACAAAGAGGCCAGCAGTCTCCGCCACAGGGCAGCAGTGTCTCTGGAGGTCAGGACGTGTCTGCTCCTCCAGACAGCTTGATAGCATCAGCTCTTCATGGAAAGGACGGGAGCCCTGACATCACAAACCATTGTCCACTTCATCAAAGCCAGGCTCCACTGGAGCACAACACACTGCATGTGGCTGAACATGAATCCAATGCTGCACTAACAGCTCCAGAACCCAGACCCGGCTCGTCACCAAACGCCTCCAGGTAAATAACGCCTCGGGCTACTAGTTTTGGTTTAGTTTATTATCACGTGTACCAAGGCTTTTGTTGCGTGCTAACCAGTCAGCGGAAAGACATGTTTACAGCTGAGCCGTCCACGCTGTGCAGATACATGATAAAGGGAATAGAGTGAACACGGCCCATGACTACCGTTAGGTTGTGTATGAGGGAACTGCAGATGCTGGTTTACACCGAAAATACTCAAAATGCCAGACTAACTCAGCGAGACAGGCAGCATCTCTGGAGAGAAAGGGGTGACGTTTTGGGTCAGATTGATGCTACTGGTAGTTTGTTGGTCCAAGTAACTAACAGGTTGAAAAGACAAAATGAGAAGAGGAAGTGAAGAAAGGAATGGAGGGCAAAGAGTTGATAAGTGATGAGATCCTGGCAACAAGTGATCCTGGTCTTCCAGACAAACTGGTCACCTTTGTGATGGTGAAGAACAAATTATCGTTGTAAAACAATAAAATGAGCTTGATGGGTAACGGGGCATCTGTGTATCTACCATGGGGGTGGGATTGAGATGTTTTGTGGCCTGTCTATTGGGGGGGGGGCATGATTTATGATTATTATAAGAAGAATGAAATAAATGCCTGTGCCTGCTCCAGTGAACAATGCATCAAAGGGAGATTCTGTACATGAGGAGCAGATGAATCTTTGTTCTTTGCTGCCAGCGATCATTATATTTGATGCTTGACTGCCTTGCACGATCTTTGTGGTGTTTCAAGGATTTCTTTAACAGTGACTTTAACCGCTTTAGTTTTTTCAGTGATGATGACGATGACAGCTTGTTCAAATCAGCGATGCCAAAGGTGGGGAAGGCAGTGAGGAACTTGGCCAATGAGGAGGAGGAGGATGAGGATGAGGATGAGGAAGTGGTAAGTGTTGCACAGAGTACTGGGCAGTATTGCCATGGTGGGGTGAAGGGCCTTTTCATCCATTGGTACATCAACGTGTAAATAACTCCAGAGGTCAGGAGCTCAGCATACATTCATTGAGTGAGGGACAGTATTGGGAAGAGAAAACCATTCACATTTGAGGTTGTGTGGGCCAGTGTTTGAGACCCTTTCTCCCGTCTGCCCTCGATAAGTTCTGCTAGTTGGGTGGACACAAAGTACTGGATTAACTCAGCGGGTCAGGTGGCGGGAGGGAGGCGGGGGAACTAGAGATATGAAACGGTTCAGAGATGGCACTGATGACCAAGGAAAGGTGGAGCCCACAATGGTCCATTGTTGGCTGTGGAAGAGCTGATAACGAAGGGATACATAGATGGAACAGGTGGAAGTGTAGTTATGACTGGGGGTTGGGGAAGGGGGCAGAGAAATCAACATTCATACTGGTGTTATCTACAGTATAAACCAGCATCTGCAGTTCCTCTACTAGATGGCTGTTGGCTTGTCCTGACCCTTACACTGGGGCCAGAGGACAAGCAGCAGGTTGAGTGTCTTGTCTAACGAGGGAGTCTTCTGTTGTGGTCACTTGGTGACCCACACTGCAAGTCACAGACCAGCAGAATGGAGGCTGCAAGTCATCTCCCCCTTGGCTGCATCGGTTCTGTAGATAATAGTAGTGGCCACCATGAAGAAACAAGTGCCTTCATATTAAAGAGTGGGGGACACTCAGTATAAAGGGGGTGAGGGTAATATTTAGCATGAGCAGCCAATGTCTGATGCTAGGTGAATCTAATGTCAGGCATCCATTAGCAGTGGCTTGGCTTGAGCTTGAGTTTGAGTTTAGTTAAGTGTGGTTTAGGTAAGTGGATAGACACAAAGTGCTGGAGTAACTCAGCGGGACAGGCAGCATCTCTGGATAGAAGGAATGGGTGATGTTTCGGGTCGAGACCCTTCAGAGGAAGAGTTGATTGTTGGCTGAAGGGAAGGTGACGAGGCCAATGCATGATTTGAGGAGTAGGTTGTATTTTGGATATCCATTAGCTGTAGTTTGAGTTTAGTTAAGTGTGCTTTAGGTAAGTGTGTAAGTGGAACCGTTTGCTATTCTCCTGCCCCAGACGCTTGTTTGACGTGCTGGGAATCTGACCATTGTGAGACTTGTCATTGGACTTTTTTTCTTTCCGAACTCAGAGCATGAAGGGTCGACCTCCACCAGCCCCGCTGTTTGGAGATGATGATGATGAGGATGACTTTGACTGGCTGGGCTGAGGCTGCTGCTTGTGGTGATGTCGTCCATGCAGTCACTGAGCAGGGAGTTGACGAGGGACGCACCTATGTGGGACAGGCAGCTTCTGCACAGCTTGACCCCATGGAACTGACATTCCAAGAGTCTGTTTCTATCCTGCTGGTCACAGCCTGGTGTGAAACTCTTCCCCAGGCAACACTGAATGAATCGAGATGAATCTGCACTAACTCTGATCTCCACTGATATTGTTCCTGAACTATTATCTACCTGCGTACTTTAATTTCCTTTTTACTCCCTGCCAGACCTCAGTGGAACGCCACTGCTGTGACAGTCTTGTTACTGGCAGCCTGAATCCACAACAGGCCCTTCATGAGTGCTTAGTAATGCTATTACTGTGCCTGCCACAGTTTGGTTGTGAATATTCCTCCTCCTGTTTCCATCATGTTGAATTGTCAGAGTAGTATTTGTAAGGGGCAGACAGACCCTTGCCCTTGTGCTGTGTGGGGGGTAGAATACAGCCCTGGTTTAGAATAAAGTCCTCGCTGTGCCTTAACCTTGGTGAGCCGGCCCACCGCTCCTCTCTGGTGCCACTTGCATGTACGAGGGAGGTCCACCTTTGGAAACCTTCATTCACAGTAAGTTCATAAGTGATAGGAGCAGAATTAGGCCATTCGGCCCACCAAGTCTATTCTGTCATTCAGTCATGGCTGATCTATCTCTCCCTCCTAACCCCATTCTCCTGCCTTCTCCCCATAACTTCTGACACCCGCACTAATCAAGAATCTATTTATCTCTGCCTTTAAAATATCCATTGACTTGGCCTCCACAGCCGTCTGTGGCAATGAATTCCACAGATTCTCCACCCTCTGACTAAAGAAATCCCTCCTCATCTCCTTTCTAAAGGTAAGTCCTTTTATTCTGAGGTTATGGCCACTAGATTCTCCCACTGGTGGAAACATCCTCTCCACATCCACATTTTGTGGGACTGTGGAAAATGAAGTTTGTTAGTGAAGCTTGAATTCCAAACTTGTACTAAGGCACCTAACACGACAAATAAAATGAATAGTTTAGTGGCAGGTTTTCATGAGCTGTGACACGCACTAAAGGCTTGGCCACCAATCTAATATTTTCTCATTAGACACAAAATGTTGGAGTAACTCACTGGGACAGGCAGCATCTCTGGAGAGAAGGAATGGGTGATGTTTCAGTCGAGACCCGACCCAGAGATGCTGCCAGCCAGAGTTACTCCAGCATTTTGTGTCTATCTTCGGTGTGAACCAGCATCTGCAGTTCCTTCCCACACAATACCCGCATGAGGCAAGTTTCAGTTATCTTTACATTTGTAATTACTTAAAAGTACATAAACAAGAGCACAAATAAGTTAGTGGAATGTTTGATTTTTCTTTTAGGTTCCCGTGGATAATTTGTAATTGCATTTGTACATTTTTGTGTGTTCTAAGCAGCACTTTTATTAGTCACTTTCTGAAAATCTATGTTAGAACAGCCACCGCCTCACTGAAGCATTCCTAGAATCACAACAACAAAATGTGTCCCTTCAGCCCATCTAGTGTGCTGATTGTGTGCTTCTCTCCCTTCATTCCACTTGCCTGCATTGGGTCAGTCACACTCTGTCTTTCCCATCTATCCAACTTATCAATTCAATCAAGTCGGCTAAACGCTATTTCCTGGGTTGAGCTTCATTTATTAAGATGATCATTGAGTTTCCTGAAGCTCTGACACTGGGTGGCTAGTCCTGCAGTTGCTGGAACCTGTGTCTCCACTACTTTGAACTGACTGATTCCTCTAGGCTCCAGTCCCATTGTTATCCCATGCACACCCTGAAACATCCTCATCTTTCGTGACAAGATGTGTGGTCTATGTCTTCTCAAAACCTTCTAGGTTTCTGACCGACCGTGTCATTTCTCTGACTGTTTTAGTGAAGTCATAACAGACTTTAAATTTGACGCAAACTTGCTCATGTTTTGCCCACCATTTCTCTCGATCTAACCCCGGGTGCTTGGTATTCTGCTAGGTCCCCTGATAAACCAGGACTTTGCTTAAAGATGCAAAGTGCTGCAATAACTCGGGCGGCATCTGTGGAGAAAAAGGATGGGTGACGTTTCAGATCAGGACCCTTCTTCAGACTGAAAGTAGAGGGGGGGGGGGATGAAGAGGTGGGTTGAAAAGACCAGGATCTTCCAGCCCATCATTCCCCCCACTACTTGACGAAGGGTCACGACCCAAAACATCACCTATCCATGTTGTCCACAGATGCTGCCTGACCCGCTGAGTTACTCCAGCACTCCGACCTTTTGAATATTATGTTTGCTTACCCTTGTCTGTTACTACTTTACAACTGATGTGATCAATATAGGAATGATCTCAGAGTTGAACAAATTAATTGAATCATGATGAATTGAATGGTACTGAGTGTTATGGAGAATCATTGTCTGTGAACAATGTTGTTGATGTGTACTACCTGCTACTGCCCAGGAGGTTGTGTGTGTAATCCCGTAATATTATCAATGCCACCTGCCATATAAACTGCAGAAGAGACTGATGCACAAGTTAAGAGCTCAAGATATTGGAGGAAGTGTTAGCGTGGATTGAAAGCTGGTGCCAAATGGAAAGAGTTGGATTATACGGGTCATTTTTGGGCTGGAGAGATGTGACCCTGGGTGTATTAACCCAGAGAGGGTCTTGACCCTCAAGTGCTTACTATTTATATTACCACATGAAGGAGGCAACAAGAGGCAACTTTCCAACCGACACTAAAACAGGGATTCTTCAACACGATTTGGGTAGAATGAGTGACTTCTGTTGAGGTTTGAATAGTAAAGACAAGGGAGTGGAGGCCTGGAAAATGGAAGTCATTGAAGAGACGAAGGGCGGGTGAGGTGAGGTGTCTGAAAAAGGGTCTCGACACAAAACGTCACCCATTCCTTCTCTCCAGAGATGCTGCTTGTCCTGCTGAGTTTTGTATCTACCTTAGATTGAGTGACTGACCAGGCAAAATCCTGCAAATGAAATTTATTGTGTGGAAGTGTAAGGTCATACAGAGAAAGCAAGTCAGATTATTGTTGTAATGCAGAGAGATTCTAAATGAGTGCAGTTCTGAAGAGTCGATATCTTCTAGTGCATGAATTGGGAGGCTAGACTGGGTGTGTATTCCGTGGTTTGAATAAGGTTAGCCTTCATTTTACTAAACATACCAAGATCTTTCGTGAGCTCGAGGCTTGATCTGTTTTCACTGGTTTGGATAATCATAAATAAGGAGACAGCTATGAAATAAGAGGCTGGATATTTAAAATGGAGGTGCCATGAAACATGTTGAGAGAGTAATGAGGTCAGATCATTAGATAGTCACGGCAAAGATAGATAAGTCTTGTATTTGAAAGATTTGAGGGTGAGGAGAAACTGATGCAGAAGAGGTGAGGGCAACAGTAATCAGCCCTGATCATATTGATCGAGGCAGGCGTGAGGGGCCTGATGGCCTAATGTTGTGTGATTAGGTGATGCAGGCTCATTTTGATCACAGTTCTGTTTAGACACAAATCTCAACCCTTTAAGTGTCACTGGATTCCTTCAGTTCCACTGCTTCACTTACCTTGTTGCCTTCCTGGACCTCTAGTCCACATGGACCTTGGATCATTGAATATTCATACCTTGGTTTCTTTTCCACTTGTCAGTAATTTCCTCAGCGACCTTCATACTATCTCCCCCCTTCATCAGTATCAAGAAAACAGGCGACAGGCTTTGTATAAATTAGCTGTCATCATTTCTTAATTCCATTTGTGTTGAACCTGGACAGCAGTTGCTGCAATCTGTCTGAGAAGTTTACACGAGTCATATGTCCCAGATAGAACAATGACATTCTTACATGCAGCAGCAGAACAGAATAAAGACAAGGCTTATCGTGCATTGCTGGAGAGATTCATACCATCACTACTGGCCCCTTTCCTTCTGCCAGTAAACTGCATTCTTCTTAAATCATAGTAGAAGTAGACCATTCGGCCCATCATGTCTACTCTGCCATTCAATCTTTCCATCGCGACCACATTCTTCTCCCCATAACCCGACACCCACAATCTGTCAATCTCCATCTTAAAAATACCCGATGACTTCCACAGGTTCACCACCATCTGGCTAAAGATACGTCCTTTAATTCTGAGGCTGTGGCCTCTGGTCCTAGACTCTCCCACTAGTGGAAACACCCTCTTCACATCCACTCTATCCAGGCCTTTCATCATGCAGTAAGTTTCAATGACATCTCATTCATCTATCAGTCGACTGCTCACACCCAGCTGCTGGTCCTCTAACAGATCAGTTTGTTTGAAAATAATACTTGAGGTTGGATTCATTCACTCTGACTGTACAGAATCACATCCAGCGCACCATTCCCCATCCGAGGAGCAGGGAAAAATCAACAGAACAAACCCATAAGGGAAAAGTGACCTTTAATGGGACAATTTCCACAAAGATCACTCAACGTGTATAATTGCAGGATCGGAACCTCTAGTGCACAGCCACACAAGTGCAAATGTTCTGCATAAGACATAATAAATTAAACCTCTAATTTAAAAACATGCTTTACATTCATCTTGTATCTGGTTTTATGTAACATGCAAGTATAAAAGTAAGTCGGACAGTAGCAGCAATGGGTTGTAGAACCCGTCGAAAGCTCGAGACAGAGGGTGGGAGCAGGAAGGACATTGTGGATGGGAGGTGAGTCTGGGAGCAGAGTTGGACTTGGTGGGGAAATGACTGGAGCATGGAACAAGCAATGCTGACCGTTACATAATGGAGACAATTATTCCAGTGAAGTTACAACACCAAGCATGGAGGATGTTCATGAATAAGTAACCAAAGCTACACTCTGCTATTAAACCAGGCTGGCCAACTACCTTTTCATAGAGCTGCAGCAATGGGAACTGGGTTCTGGGGGGGGGGGGGGGGGGGGGGGGGGCACCGCAGGTGGGATGTGACTTGCTGCTTCCACTGTCCTATCAGCTTCAGCTGCCCCTCCATCTATCCCTACTCCTGGGGCAGGGCAGTCCAGGGTGGAGACACACTGTCCCCTGCATGATTCAGGGGTACACAATGAGGAAACCTTTGAGCAGCATGAGATGAAACTTGCTTGTTGGCACGTTGAACAATGATGCACTAGAAACAACAGATCAAGGCTAGCATTACACTTATTGCACAACAACATTTCACTAAATTAATAGATTACAAAAAATAATTGACGTAATTTACTGTCTTAAACCTACACGTTGGAATCATTTAGCCCCAGTCTGACTCCCCCCCCCCCCCCCCCCCCCCCCCCCCCCCCCCACACGCAGAGCTCCTGTTAAACACACTGGGTGATGGTGCCCACAAGCGCTGTAGAGTATGGGTCAGGTTAGGCGAACAATTTAGCCTAACCTTGCCAGGTATCAGTGTGGATGTAACGCTCCAGACCTGCTGTGATGTTGACGGCCACAGGAGACGAGGGAGGATTTGCTGCACATCCATTGTCCAGCAGCCAGCTTTGTTTCCAAGGAGATTCATCAACGTTCAGCACCAGCCAAAGAGGATTCCTTCTCCCTTCCACGTCTCCGCTTGTGTGAAGAAGCAGATTACTGTGGGAGGCCAACTAACGTCACGGCCGACACAGCTCAGCCTGGAGCTGCTGTCGGCATCTGTCCAGGAAGATCTCCAGGCAGCAGAGTGGAGAACAAGCCACTGTTTCACCGAGAGTAAACGTATATTTGTGGTGGGGGTAGAGAGGAGGTGCAAGGCACTCACAGGTTGGGATGCAGGAACTTGCAGGCGGATCTGTGTGACAAGAATACACAGTTAATGATTCCTTGAAACTTTATTGTCACGTGTACCGAGGTACAGCAAAATGCTTTGTTGTGCAGTAAAATTGTAAAATTGTACAGCTGACTTCACCGAGGCCATGCACAAAGAACTGCCATGTTACTGGCGCTGACAGTCACAAAATGTTCATTCAACCTTGTTATCTTATGCTCTACAGCGGTGAACCAGGCTCATCACCACACGTGGCCACGGGTCAATCTCTCCCCCCCCCCCCCCCCCCCCCCCCCCTCCCCCCCCCCCCCCCCTGGGGACCCCCCCTACACTCTCACCTCCCCCCCCCTGGGACCCCCCCCTACATTCTCGCCCCCATGCCCCCCTGCTGGAACGACCCCCCCACACACGGAGTAACTCACCTCCCCACATTTCATCTGGGACCCCCCCAGGCTACATTCTCGAGTCATCTTATTCACAGGAACCTAGGCGCCAACGCCTGAACCACCCCTAGTCCTGGTCAAAGTGGCACCACAGGATTTATTCACATCATTGACCTGTGATGGCATTTCACTGTGGTGCAGGGAGTAAAGGAAGGTGCAGAGACAAGCAGCACGGGACAGGCTGGAGCCCAACTTAGTTGTTGCCATTCTGGGTTGTCCAATTTGCCTGTGTTTAACCCACAGGTGGGTGTATGGAACGAGCTGCCAGAGGAGGTAGTTGAGGCCGGGACTATCCCAACATTTAAGAAGCAGTTAGACAGGTACATGGATAGGTCAAGTTTGGAGGGCTATGGACCAAACGCTGCCAGGTGGGACATGTTTGTCAGTGTGGGCAAGTTGGGCCGAAGGGCCTGCCTGTTTCCACCACAGTGCATCACTCTATGACTCCACCCCGAACAATTGCTTACATTGAAGAGGAGCAGAACTCGTCAGGATGTGCGATATATGCGTATCTTCTGCTGGATATCCCTGCGGCAGAGAGGGCAGGTGTGCAGCTCCATCCCACAGGTGTAACAACAGCAAACGTGGCCACAGGTCAGGAAGATCATCTGGCTCTGGAATGGACAGAGAAGTTTAGTTTAGAGATACAGCATGGAAACAGGCCCTTCGGCCCACCGAGTCTGTGCCGACCAGTGATCCCCGCACACTAACACTATCCTACACACAATTTACATTTACACCAAGCCAATTAATCTACAGACATGTGCCTGCTACACGGGGCAAATTGGATCGGCCGTGGATGTCCCGATGAGGTGAGTGATCGGCCACTGCACCCGCCCCAGTGAAGGTGATGCCAGACGGTGGATGCTGGACAATGTCAGGTGTGGTCTACCTGCTCATGGTTGGATAGTCAGCGACTAAACCGTCTCCCCCACCTGGTTTGCCAGGGGAGGAGGGGGCTGTGGACCCCCAGCAGGACCAAACGCAACACCTGTCAAAGGGCGGATGAGCCCCTAGCGAGCCAACGGCCATCCACACTTCAGTAGAAGTTGCGATCACTGTTGTACACGGCATTGTAAGGTAAAGGTTTTAGCTCCATGTTGTACAAGAGGTGGTGACTTAGTGCTGACGATGTTACCACGTGTGTAGTAGCGAAAGCTGAGTGTGTTAGACCACCTGATATTGTCTTTAAACCCAGAGGTCTGGCACCTGTCTGAGATCTGGCTCCAATTATTCAAACAAGAAAAAGACAAACAGCTGGAGTAACTCAGCGGGTCAGTCAGCATCGGTGGAGAAAAGGAAGAGACGGCAATTCGGGTCGAGACCCTTCTTCACTTAGACAAACGGGACCACTGCCTTCACTGAATCTGATGAAAACATTCACACCATTCAGGAACAGAGAGCTGCAAACCTCCGACACTCCTCAATTCCTTCACCAAGCACCTTTGGACGGTGTTAAACAAAGCTCATGTTCACCAAGGCCGAATCCAGCTGAAGAAGCCTTTGAGTCTGAAGAAGGGTCTCGACCCGAAACATCACCCATTGCTTCTCTTCAGAGATGCTGCCGGTCCCGCTGAGTTACTCCAGCTTTTTGTGTCTATCACGGGCTGTTTGCTTACCTCTCGCTCCATACAGACCACACACTCTGCCTGAGCCACCACCTCTTCAGTGACGGGAGCACTGGGCTGTGGTGGAGCAGAGGGCCCGGCCTCATTCTCATCCTCCACAGGTGCACTGGGCTCACGCTTGTCCCAATCTGCAACCTCCTTCGCTGGTACAGCCGGCAATCTCCAGTCTACGGGAAAGTCAAAATCACACGAGTGATCAGGCCAGGGTTGCCATTTACCAGCCGCAGTGGGTGGTCGCCCTGTCTGTAGTGGGGTCAATTGTGCCAATACAACCCCTGCCCACACCCCTACAAGTCCGTCAGTCTGCCACACCCCCACAAGCCCACACCCCCACAAGTCCGTCAGTCTGCCACACCCCCACAAGCACAGATACAACCCCTACCCACACCCCCACAAGTCCGTCAGTCTGCCACACCGCCACAAGCACAGATACAACCCCTACCCCCATCCCCACAAGCAGATACAACCCCTTGCCCACACCCCCACAAGCACAGATACAACCCCTGCCCCCACCCCCACAAACAGATACAATCCCTGCCCCCACCCCCACAAGTCTGCCAGCATGTCACCTGTCCAGCTGGGGAAGCAGCTACTGGGAGACCGGTGCTTCACGCACCTCACACCGAACGCAGAGCAGAGAGACGGAGAACAGAATGAACCGCCCGCGCCCACAGGCCTCCCTCACTGAGGCAGCTTTGTCCCAGTGTGAGTGTGATGGATCGGTGGGCTTGTGCTTTTCCCAAAGACAGATCCCAAAGACAGCTGGAGTAACTCAGTGGGACAGGCAGCATCTCCGGAGAGAAGGAATGGGTAACGCTTTGGGTCAAGACATGAAACGGGTCTGAGGAAGGGTCTTGACCCAAAACGTCACCCATTCTTTTTCTCCAGAGATGCTGCCTGTCCCGCTGAGTTACTGCAGCTTTTACTGAGCAGGTCCACGGCATTAGGGAAAGGTTGTGTTTGAGGGAGATTGACAAGATGGTCTGGGTGCAGTTACCTCCTTCAGGCAGAAGCTCCTCTACACGGCCCACGATAGCACGCTGCAGCCTGCTCTCCTTCACCCCAATCTGTGGACAGAGGTGAACATGGTGGTGACGGCACTTTACCTGCACCAGCTGGAGAAGCATCGCCAACTGCATCACAATGAAGAGACTTCCTTTCCCAGAGAGTGGGACTGCCTGCACATGGTGCTTCTGAAACACGAGCTTAGTTTAGAGATACAGCGTGGAAACAGGCCCTTCGGCCCACTGAGTCCATGCCGACCAGGGATCGCCACACACTAACACTATCCAACACACACTAGGGACAATTTAGAATTTTACTGAAGCCAAATAACTTACAAACCTGCACGTCTTTGCAGTGTGGGAGGAAACCGGAGCACCCGGAGAAAACACACGCAGGTCACGGGGAGAACGTACAAACTCCGTACAGACAGCACCCGTGGTCAGGATTAAACCTGGGTCTCTGGCGCAGTGAGGCAGCAACTCTACCGCTGTGTCGCCCCTGTTGGAGGTATTCTGGTAAATTGTGACCTAGTTTCCCTGTGGAGGGGCTCAGCGGGACAGGCAGCATCTCTGGAGAAGAGGAATGGGTGACATCTCGGGTCCAGACCCTTCCTCAGACTGAGAGACAGGGGAGAGGGAAACCAGAGGAGGTATGAAAACAAATCAGGGCCAGCTCCGATGACCAAGGGAAGGTGGAGCCCACAAAGGTCTATTGTTGTCTGTGGAAGAGGTGATAACGAGGGGATACGAACAGTGGAACTCATTCCCTCCACCTTTCTCCACAGGGAGGGGGTCAGGCAGTGTGGCTCCCACAATATAAAGGGCGGAGGGCTCCCACAATACGAGCGGCCCACCTACCTTCTCCAGATCCTCCATCGTCATGTACCGCAGCATCTTCAGAGTGATTCGCTGTTGGGCAAAGAGCGGCAGGTACTGGTCAGCTGACAGTGCGGTCAGCAGGTCCACCAGCCCTTTCTCCACACCCTCCTCCTGCACACAATCACACGGCAAAGGGTTAACCGTCTGCCTATAGAACAATCCGGAACAAGCAGGATGCTGAGGGTGGGGACCAGGGACCTTGCGTTATCTTACATTGCACTAAACATTATTCCCTTGATCGTGTATCTACACTGTGAATGGCTCGTTAGTGTGGGTGTGGAGAGGATGTTCCCACTAGTGGGAGAGTCTACAACCAGGGGTCACAGCCTCAGAATAAAAGGACGTTCCTTTAGGAAAGAGATGAGGAGGAATGGCTTTAGCCAGAGGGTGGTGAATCTGTGGAATTCATTGCCACAGACAGCAGTGGAGGCCAAGTCAGTGGATATTTTTAAGGAGCAGGTCGACCCATTTTTGATTAGTATGGGTGTCAGGGGTTATGGGTTGAAGACAGGAGAATGGGGTTGAGAGGGAAAGATAGATCAGTCATGAATGAATGGCAGGTTAGACTTGATGGGCCAAATGACCTAATTCTGCTCCTGTCTTATGGTCGTTAAAATTTAGTCACAGGTAGTGAAGACTGGGTTAACAGGTCAAGCAACTGTTCGGGGTCAACCTGAAATGTCACCTATCCATGTTCCTCAGAGATGCTGCCTGACCTGCTGAGTCACTTCAGCACTTTGTGTCCTTGTGTGTATTAACCAGCATCTGCAGTTCCTAGTTTGTGCATGTTTGAGCGGTCAGTGCCTTGACCAGCGGATCTATACCTGTGCCCGGAGAGACAGGGGCTTCTTGTCCATCAGCCGCTGGTACTGAATCAGCCAGTAATTCTCCTGACTGGTCTCGTGTTTCTTCTGCATTTCCACCTGAAAGGAAAACAAAACTCAGCGAACCGCAGACCCCCACTCACTCACTGCCCATCCCAAACCATCTCACTACACCTCATAATCCAGCCCCTAACAAATCTGGCAGTTCCAACTCAAACCTCCTATGTTGTACCAGACATTGGTGAGATCACATTTGGAGTATAGTGTTCAGTTTTGGTCACCCTGTTGCAGGGCAGCACGGTGGTGCAGCGGTAGAGTTGTTGCCTCACAACCCCAAGGTCACGGGTTCGATCCCGACTACGGGTGCTGTCTGTACAGAGTTCAAACGCTCTCCCTGTGACTGTGTGGGTTTTCTCCAGGAGCTCCGGTTTCCTCCCACACTCCAAAGATGTAATGGTTTGTAGGTTAATTGGTTTTGGTAAAATTGTAAATTGTCCCTATTGTTTGCAGGATAGTGTTAGTGTGCGGGGATCGCTGGTCGGCGAGGGACTCGGTGGGACTGTTTCCACGCTGTTTCTCTAAAGACTGTCTAAAGTTATAAGACAAGAGTATGGCAGCACGCGCTGTATCTCTAAAGTTCAGAAGAAGATTCACAAGGATGTTGTTCTCCCTGAGCAGGCTATGACTCTATTACGTGGAGCACAGGACTGCCATACACACACACACACACACACGTACCACATACACACACTTATCCCCACAAACACACACGCACCCCCGCACACACACACGTACTCACACACTCACTCACACACTCACTCACACACACGTACCCCCACACACACGTACTCACACACACTCACTCACACACACACACACGTACCCCCACACACACACACACACACGTACCAGCAGGTCCTGGAGCTCTTTCTCCCGCAGATTCTTCTCCTTCAGCAGTTGCTGCAGCAGGTCACCGAGTGCCAGCCGCTCACTCGCCAGCGACTCCTGCAGGGACAGAGGGGTACAACAAGCACAGCCTGGGTGACACGCAGCATCTCTGGAGAACATGGCTAAGTGACGTTTCAGGTCGAGACCCTTCTTCAGACCAACCCAAAACATCACATATCCATGTTGCCTGACCCGCTGAGTTACTCCAGCACTCTGTGTCTTTGTGTGTACCAACCAGCATCTGCAGTTGTTTGTTTCTACATTTCACCAGGTTGACACAGCAGCAGTCAGAGGCAAGAAGTCATGACCTGTGCCAACCAAGCCTGGGTGGAGATGGAGATGAAGATGTGAGGAGAGGAGCCCCCCCCCCCCCAAGTGGGTCGGTGAGCTGTGGTGGGGCGGAGAGCAAGGGTGGAGGTGGCAGCATGAATGGTAAGGGAGTAATAGACGCAGGGCGCTCCTTTAGATGAACAAACACAGGCTGCAGGCTGCAGGCACGGAGCAGGCTGGGAGGGAACGGCAGCCCAGAGGGTGGAGAAGGAGCCACTATCCCAGCCCTGACGCTACTTCACCCATCACCCATAAACTGTGCTGCTCGGGAGATTGCCCACCCTACCTGAAGGTTCTCCAAGACATTCTCTCTTCTGTCTAACTCGATCTGTGTCAGCTGCATTAACTCATTCTCAATCAATTTGATCTGAATGGTGCAAAACAAAACAAAACAAAAAGGTTGATTAGACATGTGGATGGTATGAGGTTGTTTCACTACCCACCAGCAACTACCGGCTGGCTGGCTAGACAATGGTAAAAATAATAACAGCGTATGCAAGATGGGATGAAGGATGCTGCAGAGAGTGGACTCTGGCTTGCTGGTGGATCCATTCATTTAGTTTAGTAGTTGTCAACACTGCCCAGTCCATCACCGGCTCTGACCTCCCCACCATCAAAGTGATTTACCGGAGTCGCTGCCTCAAAAAGGCAGCCAGCATCAACAGAGACCCACACCACCCTGGCCACACAATCATCTCACCCCTACCATCGGGAAGAAGTTACAGGAGCCTTCTTCAGACCCCTCGTTTCAACCTGAAAAGTCACCCATTCCTTCTCTCCATAGATGCTGCCAGTCCCGCTGAGTTACTCCAACATTTAGTGTCTATCATCGATTTAAACCAGCATCTGCAGTTCCTTCCGACAGTGAAAAGCTTTTGTTGTGTCCAGTCAGCGGAAAGACAATACATGATTGCATCGAGCCATTTACAGTGTATAGATACATGATAAGGGGGACAGGCAGCATCTCTGGAGAGAAGGAATGGGTGACGTTTCGGGTCAAGACCCTTCTTCTGAAGAAACACGAAACGTCACCCATTCCTTCTCTCCAGATGCTGTCTGACCCGCTGAGTTACTCCAGTACTGTCCTTGCCCAACCTCTCCCCTTTCCCCAGACTATAGTCGTCCTCTGTCTTTGATATATTTTTTCCTTGCCTTTCTTTCATGTGCCTAGAACATTTGCTTCAACCGGCAACTTACGTTAACACAAATTGTCGTTGATTAAAGGAAAAAGAAAGATAAATAAGAGGAAAGTTTAGAGAGCTACAGCATGGAGACAGGTCCTCCGGCCACCGAGTCCACGTTGACCATCGATCACCCGTTCACCAGTTCAATATCATTCGTGTTTACATCCAATCCCTACAGACCAGGCACAATTTAGAGGCCGATTAACCCACAAACCTGCACGTCTTTGGAGAAAACCCACGCAGTCAGGGGGAGAACGAACATACTCCGTACAGACGGCTCCCGTAGTCAGCATCCAACCCAGGTCTCTGCGGTTGTGAGGCAGCAACTCTACCGCTGCGCCACCGTGCCGTCCCAGTGGAGAACAAAGTGGTTTATGAAAGAAGTAAAAAGGAACAAAGAGAAAGGAAGACAAGGCAATAGAGAAAGAACTGACAACAGGTGTGTGGGTGTAGTGCAGCCAGTGAGGTACAGTGGGTGTGTGTGTGACTGTCTGTGCCCCTCTCTCCCATACACCTGGTGCTGGAACCTGCCCAATCCTCACTGGGTGCAGCACGTGTGACAGGGAGTCACCAGGGAGTGGTGCCTGGTTGAAGCCGGCGTTCCATCCCCCAGCACAGCTCGAGCTCATGTGCCAGGTACAACGAGCTCACCTGTGCCAGGTACAACGAGCTCACCTGTGCCAGGTACAACGAGCTCACCTGTGCCAGGTGCACGAACGAGCTCAGGTACAACGAGCTCACCTGTGCCAGGTGTATCGTGCTCACCTGGTCTCTAATGCGCGTGTGCCTTCTGTCCTGTCCTTCTTCACCTGCAGTGCTTCAAATGCAATCTTCTGCATCTCACCCTAAATATAAAAACACAGAATATCTTTAAAGGTATAGCATGAAAATATCCCATTTTCTCATCCATCCCCTACACACTTGCATCCCCCAGCCCACTCTCTACACAGTCTGAAGAAGGATCTTACCCAAAACGTCACCTATCCATGTTCTCCACAGATGCTGCCTGACCCACCGAGTTACTCCAGCACTCTGTGTCCTCTCCTGAACATCTGCCAGACTGATTAAATGAGGTCCATTCGGCCCTCATTACAAGAGAGCCCGTTTTAAACAACAGGGAAACTGATTTTTGATCACAAACACATTTGCCCATTTATCCCATTGCTGTTGAGAGAGAAACATAACTGCATCTACTACTGTCTTGCATTTTATATTCAAACAATTATTATATTGAATCCTGTCAAGATGTTTTAGCTGTAATAAGGCATTATGCAAATACAATTCTTGGGTTAGTTTAGTTTAGAGATACAGTACAGAAACAGGCCCTTCAGCCCACTGAGTCCATGCCAACCAGCAATCACCTTGCACACTAACACTATCCTACAGTCTAGGGACAATTTACAGTCTTGACCAAAGCCAATGAACCTACAAACCTTGGTCTTTGGAGTGTGGGAGGAAACAGAGCACCTGGTGAAAACCCACGCGGTCCCGGGGAGAGAGAACGTGCAAACTCCACACAGACAGCACCCGTAGTCAGAATCGAACCCGGGTCTCTGGCTCTGTGAGGCAGCAACTCTACCCGCTGCGCCACCGTGCAGCACTGCGCATTGTAAAATGACTTCTCTTCAAAGCTTCACCTGCATCTTCAGTCCTATTCAACCCGATCGCAACGAGGATTATAAACAAGATACACACCTCACTCAGGATTTGCCCAATGGTCTTGTTATGATCCATTTGTTGCAAGATCTGAATTTGCTGAAGTTTCCCATCCATTTCCACCATGCTGTAAAACAGAAGGGCCAGCAGGGGGTTAGCATCGTTGGAGCTGTCCACTCACTCACACTTCACGTACGGGCTCTATGGCCGTGGCATCTGTGGAGGGGATGGACAAGCAACGTTTCGTGTTGGCACCCTTCATCGGAGCCTGAAGACTCGAAACACTGGCTATTCCCTGCACGGATTCTGCCTGACCTGCTGAGTCCTTTCAGCATTTGGTGTATAAAAAGAAAAAGATAATCACAGGGTGATAGGGTGCTCAAGAAAGGTTTCAACACACTGGCCTTCATCACTCAGAGTATTATGTATAGACGTTGGGAGGTTATGTTGCAGCTATATATAACGTTGGCGAGCCCACATTTAGAGTAATGTGTTCAGCTCTGCGTACCATGATATAGGAAAGACGTTGTCAAGCTGAAACGGGCTCAGAGAAGATTTACGAGGATGTTGGCAGGACTTGAGGTTCTGAGCTATAGGGAGAGGTTGAGCAGGCTGGGACTCTATTCCTTGGAGCGCAGGAGGGTGAAGGGTCTTACAGAGGTATATAAAATAATAGAGATTACAGGGACAAGGCAGGAGATTGGGGTTAGGAGGGATAGATAGAATTGAATTGATTTGAATAGATTTTATTAGCCAAGTATGTATACATGCAAGGAATTTGCTTTGGTGCTTTGCTCGCAAGGATAACACGATATACATAGACAATGGCTCTGGCACAATGGTGTTGAATGCAGAGCTAAAATCCTTGCATAGGTCCCCCTGGTGGTGTAGGTGCTGGAGGATGAAGTGCTGGCCTAGGTTGACTGCATCATCCACTGATCTATCGACACGATTAATTCATGATCAGCCATGACGGACGGAGTATACTCGATGGCCCCAATGGCCTAATTCTACTCCTACCACCTATGATACGAGCTAATGAAGGGAAGTGAGAGCAGCCATGGCAGTGGGAACTCTGTGCTTACTCTGTACCTGGTGCTGGCTTCATCCACCAACTGCTGACGCCTTGTCTCGTAGATCATGTGCAGGAGTTTGTTCGTGGAACTTTCAGACAGCATCTCCTGCATAGCAGCTGCAAGAGCAAACAGAACATTGGGTACTGAACACTCAGGTATTCCATAGAAAATAGGTGCAGGAGGAGGCCATTCAGCCCTTCGATATGATCATGGATGATCATCCAAAATCAGTACAACGTTCCTGCTTTCTCCCCATATCCCTTGATTCCTTTAGCCCTAAGAGTTAAATCTAACTCCCTCTTGAATACATCCAGTGAATTGGCCTCCACTGCCTTCTGTGGTAGAGAATTCCACAGATTCACAACTCGCTGGGTGAAAAGTTTTTTCCTCATCTCAGTCCTAAATGTCCTACCCTTTATTCATAAACTGTGACCCCTGGTTCTGGACTCCCCCAAAATCGGGAAAATGTTTCCTGCTTTAAGAATGTTATATGTTTCTATGAGATTCCCTCTCATCCTTCTAAATTGCAGATTTAAATCTAAAAAGCTTAACCGCTCCATTCTATTAACATATGACTGTCCCACCATCCCAGGAATTAACCTGGTGAACCTACAGTACACTCCATCAGTAGCAACAATGTCCTTCCTCAAATTAGGAGACCAAAATTGCACAAAATACTCCAGGTGAGGTCTCACCAGGGCCATGTACAATTGCAGTGGGACCTCCTTGCTCCTAAACTCAAATCGTCTCACAATGAAGGCCAACATGCCATTAGCTTTCTTCACTTCCTGCTGTACCTGCATGCTTACTTTCAGTGACTGATGTACAAGGACACCCAGGTCGCGTTGCACCTCACCTTTTCCTAATCTGACACTATTCAGATAATAATTTGCCTTCCTGTTCTTGCCACAAAAGTGGGTAATGTCACATTTATCCACATTAAACTGCATCTGCCCACTCATCCAACTTATCCAAATCACCCTGCATTCCCATAGCACCCTCTTCACAGCTCACACTGCCACTCAGCTTTGTGTCATCCAAAAACTTGGAGATGTCATATTTAATTCCCTCCTTTAAATTGTTAATATATATTGTAACTAACTGGGGTCCCAGCACCGAGCCTTGTGGCACCCCACTAGTCAGGTGTTGGTTTAAACCGAAGATATACACAAAAAGCTAGAGTAACTCAGTGGGCCAGACAGCATCTTTGGAGACAAGGAATAGGTGACATTTCTGGTTGAGACCCTTCTTCAGACTGAGGAAGGGTCTCGACCTGAAACGTCACCCATTCATTCTCTCCAGAGATGTTGTCTGATCCGCTGAGTGACTCCAGCTTTTTGTGTCTATCTTCAGTGCACTGCGCTGGGACCTCCGGACTGATACGTTTTGCGTTACATTCTCTCTTCTCCCATCAGACAAAAGACATAAACGTTTGAAAGTACGTATCGGCAGATTCAAGAACAGCCCCCCCCCCACTGTTATCAAACTACTGAATGGTCCTCTCATTAGCTGGGGGGGGGGGGGGTGTGCCCACCTCCAAACCTCCCTTGTTGCCACCCTTTCTCTTTCTCTGTAGCTGTGTCAGTGAATTATGTTTTACCATCTGGTCAGTTTGGGGACTGTCATGGAGGGATAAGTTTATGTTTTAGGAAAAGAATGAAAGCATTCGGCACAAATAGTCTTCTCTGCCATTTCATTCTTGGCTGATCTACCTTTCTCTCTCAACCCCATTCTCCTGCCTTCTCCCCATAACCCTTGATGCCCGCGCTAATCAAGTACCTGTCAATCTCCACTTTAAAAATACCAAATGACTTGGCCTCCACAGCCGTCTGTGGCAAAATCCCACAGATTCACCACCCTCTGGTTGAAGAGATTCCTCCTCATCTCCTTTCTAAGGGAATGTCCTTTTATTCTGATAGTCTGGAATGCCATCCTAGTTTCCATGCTCAGAGGGCTGGAATGGGAACTACAAGCTTGACTTATGATGAACAACGCAGGGTGGTTCAGCAGTAGAGTTGCTGCTCCAGAGAACCGGGTTCGATCCTGGCTACAGGTGCTGCCCATATGGAGTTTTATGTTCTCCCCATGACTGCGTTGGTTTTCTCCGTGTACTCCGGTTTTCTCCCACACTCCGAAGACTTACAGGTTTACAGGATAATTGGCTTTGGTAAAAGATTGTAAATTGTCCCTGTAGGATAGTGGTAGTGTGCGGGGATCGCTGGTCGGCATGGACTCGGTGGGCCGAAGGGCCAGTTCCCGCTCTGTATCTTTAAACTAAACTAAAACTAAGTCCTGCTGAGAATTTACAGCTCAACTCCCCCTTTCAGACGGTGCTCCATACAGCAACTCAGCAGTACATCCATCTTAGCAAACGGATTGAAAAATATATCGACACACAATGCTCCAATCTCAAATAACAGAGAATACATCTCAGTTTCCCACATGCTTACCTGCCACCTCCTTCTTTCTCAGTCTCTCGTTCTCCTCCTGTGTTACTGTCATCAACTGTTCCATTCTTACCCTGTAGATGGCAGAGAGGAGTCAATGTTTACAACACAAGTTCACAAGTTCTAGGAATAGATATAGGCCATTCGGCCCATTGAGTCTACTCCCCCATTCATTCATGGCTGATCTCTGCCTCCCAATCCCATTTTGCTGCCTTCTCCTCTGAGTGTAGATCCTCAATGAGCCACTGAACATTGTGTCGTTCCCTCAGTAATATTTCCCATTTCATTGTTTGGTTAACAAAGAACGGGAGAACAGGAGGAACATGCATGGTGGAGCAGTGATAGAGTTGCTGCCTCACAGCAGCAGAGACCCGGGTTTGATCCCGACTACGGGCACTGTCTGTACAGAGTTTGTACATTCTCCTTGTGATCACGTGGGTTTTCACCGATTTCCTCCCACACTCCAAAGGTGTGCAGGTTTGTAGGTTAATTGGCTTCAGAAAAATTATAAATTGTCCCCAGTGTGTGTAGGATAGTGCTAGTGCTGGTCGGCGTGGACTCGGTGGGTCGAAGGGCCTGTTTCCATGCTGTATCTCTAAACTAAACTATTTCTTGGAAGTGTACATGATAGAACAGGCTGGGAAGAAGACAGCATTTCATGCTGGGCTAGACACTTCTTATTGGCCAACACAAAGCCCAAGACCTAGTCACTGGTGCCACGGACACCAGTGACTCAGATAAACCATCTCAGAAGCACAGGGTGCCAGCTATGAGTACATGGACCAGGTAAACCAAGGAGCTGGATCACTAAATGTGGTGAACACTGCCCAGTCCATCACGGGTACTGACCTCCCCACTGTCGAAGGGATCTATAAGAGACAGCCAGCATCATCAGAGACCCACACCACCCTGGCCACACACTCATTTCACTCCTGCTGTAGGGATGATATAGGAGCCTGAAAAATCTAACGTCCAGGTTCAGGTTCAGCTTCTTCCCTACAGCCACCAGGCTATTGAACACTACAAACAACAACTAAACTTCCATCTTCAAAATGTTTCGGTTGCGTGAGTGATTTTATTATATTTTGCACTAATATAGGGTTTAAAATAAACTTCTCTTTTTGATAGTTTTACAATGTGTTGCAGACCTGGTCATGTTGCTGCAAGTACAAATGTCATTGTTCTGTTTCAGTTCAAATGACAATTAAATCCTCTTGACTAAATTCTCACCTCTCCTTTTCCAGTGATTCTATCAGCATTGAGTTCTGCTTTCTTCTGAAAGAGAAACAGTTAATATTTAAACAATCTTAATTATAAACTTTAGTTTAATATTTAATCTTATTTTGTTAGTAAGAAGCGTAGAGAGCAGAAGTCCAGGTACGTCCGCACCTTTGAGTTACCCAAGTACAGTGAAAAGCTTTTGCTGCGTACTAAATACTCAACAGAAGGACAATACATGATTATTAACCCAGCTGTCCACAGTACACAGATACACGATGAAGGGAATTACGTAAAAGGAACAACCTCTTTCCTCTCTCTCCTTCATTGCCTATCAAACTTTTTTTTAATCAAGAATACAATTGAGAATGTTAGTACTCCCAATAGACTCAACAGTTGTGATAAATTTAGGCTGGGTCTCTGTTCAGAGGTCTGGTTCAGGTCACTCAACAACATCGAGGCCCGACTACTACCCAAGCACCACTATCCAAGACTACTGTCCAATTTTGATTAGTATGGGGTGAAGGCAGGAGAATGGGGTTGAGAGAGAAAGATAGATCAGCTATGATTGAATGGCAGATTAGACTTGATGGGCCGAATGGCCTAATTCTGCTCCTAGATCATGTGACACAACACAGCTATTTTGAGCCAACAGTCCAGCAAGTGACGATCCAAACACTTGGAGAAGAGACTCAACGTGAAACCAACCCTTGACCATGTCAGCGTGGTTCACTGGTAGTATCCCCACCTGTACTTAACTAGTTCAAATCCGTCTCCAGGAACAACTCTGGAGAAAGACAAAGATGAAAGGTTACAGAGACATTGATCAATGATGACTTATTTTACAAATGTAGAATTTACAAGTAGCCATTGTGATGTGAGAATATAAAATGCTGTTGGTACTGTGAATCTTTGAAACACTTTGGGTTTTCTCAGAGTGTTTGTCAGTGCACACTGCTCAGGCCTACAATAAACCATCTTGTTCCAGATACTCTCCACTGTTCTACAAGACGTATTATGTTGTGTCTGTTCCTATCCCAAGTAAAGCCAGATTCAGGGTACAGGTAGAACACAATGTTTCCATCGACAGTCACCAATCCAATTACCCATCACAGTCCTGGCAGCAAGCACTGGTCAGAGAGTACACTTGGACAGGTACATGGATGGGAAGGGTTCAGATGGATATGGACCAAATGGCAACAAATAGGACCAGCTTAGATGGGGCATCTGTGACCGCATGGACTAGTCGCGACAGAGAGCCTGTTCCACACTGTGTGATTCTACCACTCTACAGCATTGGAAGTGAGAGAGTCGGCATCGTACCAGAAACACATTAGTCACCGTCCCTGCCCCTCCTGTCCACGCTACCCCGACCACCTCACCTCTCACTGTCCACCAGCAGGTTATGGATAAGGCTCATGGCTCCATCCTCTCCTCGTTTCAGCTCCACCAGCAGTCTCTGATGCTCGTCATCCATGTAGCGCTGTTGGTCTCGGAGACCCTGGTCCAGTTTCCCTTGTTCCTGTGGGAGAGAGAGTGCAGACGTGGGTGGATATGGAGCACAGGACGGCAGTGACTTCACCACAGGGCAACAAGATCCAGCAAGCAGGCAGTAAACTCTGGCCAGGAATGCCAGCAAAGAACAGCTTCATTTATTTATTGGATAGGAAAGAACAGCAGTTGCTGGTTTAAATCGAAGGGAGACACAAAATGCTGGAGTAACTCAGTGGGACAGGTAGCATCTCTGGAGAGAAGGAATGGGTTCCCTCCAGAAATGCTGTTTGTCCCGCTGAGTTACTCCAGCACTTTGTGTCTACCTTCATTTATTTATTCCTGTCTTTCCACAACTTGATCCACCAACATTCATCCACAGGCAGGTTGCACCAGACCACTCCCTCTTCTCCCCTCTCCCATCAGGCAAAATGTATAGAAGTGTGAAAACACACACCTCCAGATTCAGGAACAGTTTCTTCCCAGCTGTTATCAGGCAACTGAACCATCCTACCACAACCAGAACTACTATCTATTTCTCCCATGACCCTCGGACTGGTCAGCACGCAACAAAGGGCTTTACACTGTTACTCGTGACAACAAACTAAATTGAAACTGAAGCACCATGGTGACCCTGCTTCTTGTTTTGCTTACCTGTTTGACAGCCTGCAGGACCTGCTCCTTGTGGCTGCTGTCCTGCAATATTAGCTGTGTCCTTTCCCGCTGCTCCTCGCCAAGCCTCCTCTCAAACTCCAGCTTCTCCTGCTGCTTCTGTTCCTGTGGACGAGAGGCAAGATAGACTCAGGTGCCGTCCCCTCTCCCCGACATCTCTCCTTGCTCTGGCCGCGGCCTGGCACCGTTCAGCACCACTGCCGTGTGGCACTCACCGGGAGCTCCCTCCTCCCTACACTTTCCCCTCATACTCCAACATCTCACCATTGCCCAGATTAAACTTCACCAGCCATTTCTCTGCCATATTTCAACTCATCTATATCTTGCTGAATCCATTGAAGATTTCAGTACATGCTGAGAGTGAGAATGGATTTTGACCGTGCGGATGCTGTACAAACGGTAATAATGGATTAGCGTGTAGTCTGTGGGGAACTCTATCCAACAGTATTAGACACGGAATTGGATAGTCGATGTTCTGTGCAGTGAGGGCAAGTGTGTGTGTCTACAAAACAGGGCTCTATACACAAATCAATTATTAAATATAATCCAATTTATTTATCGTTAAATAATTGTCAAACATGTTTTCTTACCTTCCTCTTTTCATAGTCCATGAACTTGTTCTGCAATGAAACAAAGCTTTTCATAATTCAGGCCACAATAACATATCAGTCTGCATTGATGACATCAGTCGCTGAGTACATTCAAGATGGAATTGGATGATTTTTTAGATAGTCATATGGAAAAGGAGTAGAATTAGGCCATTCGGCCCATCAAGTCTACTCCCCCATTCAATCATGGCTGATCTATCTCTCCCTCTTAACCTCATTCTACTGCCTTTTCCCCATAACACCTGACATCCAAACTAATCAAGTATTCAAGCAAGTTAGAAATAGCTCTTAGGGCTAATGGAATCAAGGGATATGGGAAAAACATAGAAAATAGGTGCAGGAGGCCATTCGGTTCTTCGAGCCAGCACCGCGATCATTGCGATCATGGCTGAAAAGTAGGGTACTGATTCTGGATGATCGATCATGATCATATTGAATGGCGGTGCTGGCTCAAAGGGCCGAATTGCCTACTCCTGCACCTACTTTCTAATCATAAATCTATCTATCTCTGCCTTAAAAATATCCACTGACTTGGCCTCTGCAGCCTTGTGTGGCAAATATTTCCACAGATTCACCACCCTCTGAATGAAGAAAGGGATGTCGAACAGTTAATATGCATTCTCCAGGAAATCCTTCCAAAACCAGCCACACTTTGTTGAGGAAGTGATATCACAAGTGGGACTGTGGTGAATTTCACAATGTGTTGTAACTGCATATTCAGGGTCCACTGATTGCATGATTTTAAATCTGAACACATTTAGTCTTAGAGGTACTGAGTGGAAACATCGAGTCCTCGCCGACTAACGATCCCCGTACACCAGTTCCATCCTTCGCACGAGGGACAATTTACAGAAGCCGATGTGGGAGGAAACCGGAGCACCCGGAGAAAACCCACACGGGATGAAGTATGAGTAACTAAACTTCATAAAAAGTACTTTAATAAGAATACAAACAGAGACCATAACATTGGCTTCTGTAAGGCTCAGCATCGTAGATTAAACTGAGTCTTAGATACTGCGTACCACCAGATGACATAGTGAAGACCCGGTATGGATCATGGATCATAGATCGGGTCAGCAACAAGACAAGACATGGATCACAATCAGCAACAGTGATTGATCTACACACCCGGTCAAAGCGAGGATGTACAAACTCCATACAGACAGCACCCGTAGTCAGGATGGAACCCGGGTGTTTGGTTTATCAGACCAGAGGCAGCAATTCTACCACTATGCCACATACACTGGACTAACCCAATCAGCTGATGGAGGATATGAGGTTGTACACCACTCCGTTGCAGTGTAGAGTTGTCTTCATTCATCGTTGAGCTTAGATTGTGGGTCGAGACCACACATCTCGCATGCAAGATAGACACAAAAAGCTGGAGAGAGGAATGGGTGATGTTTTGCGTCAAGACTGAAGGGCCTCAACCCGAAACATCACCCATTGCTTCTCTCCAGAAATGCTGCCTGTCCCGTTAAGTTACTGCAGCACTTTGTGTCTATCGACAGTGTAAACCTGCACCTGCAGTTCCTTCCCACACACGATGCGCCCCATACCTGCCACTTCTCTGCCTCCAGCACCCGTTGTTGGAAGTTGCCCTCGACGTTGTCACTGCTCGCCGCCTGTCCGTCACTCTCCAGCACAGGGAGCAGGCACTGCGACGGAGGAACGTACTCCATCCCCAGCTCTAGGGCACAAGCACAATCAAGAGGCTTACATCCAAGTACCACCCACTGCCAGGCACCCAGCCAGGCTGCTTCACACCCATGATACACACAAAGTGCTGCAGTAACTAAGTGGGCCAGGCACATCTCCGGATAAAAGGAATAGGTGACGTTTCGGGTAGAGACCCTTAATCATAGCCCGACAGACGGACGAGGGGCGGACCACGTGGAAGTGAGGACGCCGCTGCTGTGGGAAGAAACAAAGGAGGACCTGGCGTGGGGGGTCTGCCATGAGGGGAGGGGAGAACTGGCGGGGGGGGGGGGGGGGGATTTGTAACTTGGCAGCGCCCTTAATGTGGCAACTGTTTGCATACCGGGGCATGGTATGTAGTATTCAAATCAACTCAATTCCCCTGTTAACCATTTTAACGCCTCTTCCTATTCTGATCTGCTGTATATAATGTTATCAGTGTAAATGACACCTTGGAAGTAAGACTTGTAACAAAGGCTCAGGATAAAAAGCAGAGAAACTGCGATAAAAATCAAAACACTGTTCAACATGATGCTACTGACCAACCAAATATTATTCTTCACTGCCTGCTTCCGCTTATGAAATAATCAAAACAGGATGACCAATGCTTTCTCGGTTAGTCAAACAGTCAAAGTTTAGACTCATTCATTTCCTTAGTGCGTTTGAAACAATTGCTTATTCTCATTAGAGTCACCATTATTTTTGGATTGTTTTAGAAAGGAGATGAGGAGGAATGTCTTTAGTCAGAGGATGGTAAATCGGTGGAATTCATTGCCACAGACGACTGCGGAGGCCAAGTCAACGGATATTTGTTAATAAGTACATGTTATAGAAACAGAATTAGGCCATTCGGCCCATCATATCTACTCCGATATTCAACCATGTCTCTGTCCTAACCCCAATCTCCTGCCTTCTCCCCATAACCTCTGGCATCAGTACTATCAAGAATTTTTAAGGCGGAGATTGACAGGTTCTTGATTAGTAAGGATGTCAGGGGTTATGGGGAAAAGGCACGAGAATGGGGAAAGATAGATCAGCCATTGACTTGGCCTCCACAGCCTCTGTGGCAATGAATTCCAAAGATTCACCACCCTCCGACTAAATAAATTCCTCCTTGTCTCCTTGCATTAGTTCCTTGCAATATGCAATGCCTTCAGTGAGCCAGGCAGCTTTCAGCCAATGAAGTTAAGTCATGCCTGCCAGCCTTACCTTTGCACAGGAACTGTTTGATGGCTTCTGTTCCATTGCTGCACACATTGGGTGGAGGGTAGGTCATGTCCTCTGCATCTAGACTGAGGGACTATCAGAGGTCCCAGAAAGCAAATGGTGAAGGGGAAGAAGGGCAGGGAAGACCAGTTAACATGGGGTGGAGAAACAGCAAAGCAGAATTCTCAGAATATGTACAGCATAAAGGCAGCATGGTTGTGCAGTGGTTAGCGTCGCTGCCGTACAGTGCCAGAGACCTGGGTTCGATCCTGACTACGTGTGCTGTCTGTAAGTTCTCCCCGTGACCGGCGTGGGTTTTCTCCGAGATCTTCGGGTTCCACCCATTCCAAAGACGTGCAAGTTTGTCGGTTAATTGGCTTGGTTTAAGTGTAAATTGAACCTTGTGTGTGTAGGGTCGTGTTAGTGTGCGGGGATCGCTGGTCAGTGTGCACTCGGTGGGCTGAAGGGCCTGTTTCCGCACTGTATCTCTCAACTAAACTAAACGTGACAGGAACTAGATTGTGCCATTGCACAGCATATTTCCGCAGAAACTCAAACCAAGGGCTCAGGTAGTTCAACCCATAACTAATGATATCCGGCACGGTTTACAGACCGAGATCTAATACAAGAGCTCAGATCATTTCTATACAGAACAATGAATAAGCAGGAATTAATTAGAAACTGAAATCTAATCGAGGAGGAATGGGTTGTGTGTAAAAGCATAAAGGAGCAGGGAGTCAGTTACAGATTAGATTGAAAGCTTCTGCTGGTGCAGCTGCAACATGTTCATTAGTATCAACCCTGAAGCCAGCTGGTCTGGCACAGATTGGCTTACTCCCACTCTGATGTTTCTCCGCTGCAATCCTATATCTATAAACTGCTGACAATGTCGGGTTGACGAGTGCCGATTACATGTGGACAATCAGGAGCGGGGGGGGATTTCCACAGCCTCAGTAGCCAAAACACTGCGCCAGAGACCCAGGTTGTATCCTGACTACTGGTGCTGTTTGTACGGAGTTTGCACGTTGTCCCCATGACCTGGGTGGGTATTCTCCAAGGGGCTCTGGTTTTTCTCCCACACTCCAAAGACATACAGGTTTGTAGTCTAATTAGCTTGTGCAAATTGTCCCTAGTGTGTGTAGGACAGAACTAGTGTATGGGTGATCACTGGTCAGCACGAACTGTATGGGCCGAAGAGCCTGCTTCCACACTGTATATCTAAAAAACTAAATCTATTGTAAAAACAAAAACACAGCTCAAAGTGCCAAGAGCAACCAAGGCTGTGGACAGTTTCCACACTGTATCTATAAACTAAACATTGGCACCTAAATGACATTGACTAAATGGGTTTTATTCAAATATAAGTGGGTATATAATTGTTTATTTTAAAAGAGGTAATAGATTGCTTATCAAACCCTGCCCTTGGATCATTGAACCTCCAGAGCCCCACCTTATTCCCTTCGAAAATACAGAGCAATTACTTAGCAACTGTTACCATCTAGTCCAGGAACACACGACGACTCTAACTATAGTCACAGCACCTCATATTTCACTTGAACAGCTTACACCCCATCGGTCTGAACATAGACTTCTCTAGCTTCAAATAACCCTTGCTTTCCCTCTCTCTCCATCCCCTCCCCTTCCCAGTTCCCCTACCAGTCTTACTGTCTCCGACTACATTCTATCTCTGTCCCACCCCCTCCCCTGACATCAGTGTGAAGAATGGTCTTGACCCGAAATGTCACCCATTCCTTCGCTCCAGAGATGCTCCAGCATTTTGTGTCTTGCTACAGCATCCACGTCCCTACACTAAAGTTTTGTTACAGCTGAGCTATTATGATTAAATGATGGCACATCAGTCGTGATACACACGGTAATCTTGTCACAGTGAACCCTGGCAGAATAAACCAGCATTTTAAACTGCTAAGTGTCCGAATGAGATTCAACTTGTTATAGGAAACAACTCAATAAATGGAGACAGCTTAAATATAACACTTAGCACCGAGGTGACCATTTAGTTTAGTTTAGTTTAGAGATACAGCATGGAAACAGGCTCTTCGGCCCAGCGAGTCGGTGCTGACCCACGATTCCCCGCACCTACACGCTAGGGACGATTTATAGAAGGAAATTAACCTACAAACCTGCACATATTTGGAATGTGAGAGGAAACCGGGGCACCTGGAGAAAACCCACGTGGTCACAGGGAGAACGTACAGACTCCGTACAGACAGCACCTGTAGTCGGGATGGAACCCGGGTCTCTGGTGCTGCAAGCGCTGTGAGGCAGCAACTCATCGGCCGAACGCACTATGGCAACTTCACTCACCCCCCTGCAGGAACTATCCAACAGGAGGTGCAACTCCAGAGCCAACAATATCATGAGAGACCCCTTCCACCCCTGCAACGGACTGTTCCAGCTGCTACGGTCAGGCAAACCTCCGTTGCCATGCGGTGAGAACGGAGAGGTTGAGAAGGAGTTTCTTCCCAGAGGCCATTCGGACTGTAAACGCCTATCTCACCAGGGAATAACTCTACAGAATGTTTTTTCTTCCATTATTTATTATGTAAAAGAATATGTGTGTTAACCCGGGTTGTTTTGTTGTTTGTCGTCCGCGAACATGCCACTTTCAGTGCTGTGATGTGCAGTGACAAATAAACTGACTTGACTTGACTGACTTCCTTACTGCCACTGTGTCACATAAGGAAGATGCTGCAGATGGAGGTCAGGCACAGGGACATGCCCTTTGATGCATAATGTCCCGGCTGAACATGATGCCAAGTTAAACTAATCTCCTCTACCTGCAAGCAATCTATACCCCTCCAGTACCTGTACATCCACCTGTGCCCATCTAGAAGCCTCGTAGATGCCACTATTGATACCCGTCTCCAGCATTGCCCCAGACAGATGCCTAGATCAAGGACAGGCCACTATTTTACCTCCAGTGTCCTGATGTTGGCCAGGTCTTGAGGCAGATGTCGGATTTGATTCCGACTAATGTCGAGTGTGCGCAGGCTCTTCAATCCGCTCAGAGACTCGGGCAGCTTCCGGATCCGGTTCCCTGGAGCAAACGGGAGAAGGGGGGAAGGTGAATGGGACGACGCTGCAGTGAATCACAACATCCCATCAAACCGAGGGCAGCCACAAATCACCCACATGCTGAAATGCCAACCCTCTCTGACACCACGTCTGGGATTCTACCGATCAATACACCTCAACCCGAGATGCGGGGACTCCACCCAGAGATCGGGGCAATGCCCCCCCCCCACCCTAACCCCAGCTTCCCACGCACCCAGACATAACATCAAGGGAACTTCCTCATACCTCCTCGGTATAGTTGAATTGTGTGTGTTACTGAGAAGGCATAGGATATTGGAGATTATTGGCGGGCAGCTGCAGAAATACCTGCAGTGGGTATCTGTAGTTGCGTTTAAAGTTGCCATTAATTAAAGAGAGCTCAAGGTGTCAAAGCACTAACCTGGCAAATCTTGTTAGGTTCTGGATGTGTTTACAGCATTTCCCCAAGGTTTAGAGGCCCTGCTGAAGGTTATCACTGATCAGCTTCCGCCAATTGTATCCCTGCTGTAGAGACCCTTCTAAAGTTTAGTTTATTGTCACGTGTACCGAGGTACAGTGGAAAGCTTTTTTGTTACGTGCTAACCAGTCGGCGGAAAGACTATACACGATTACAATCGAGGCATTTATAGTGTACACATGCATGATAATGGAATAACACTTAGTGCAAGGTAAAGCCAGCAAAGTCCGATCAAAGTCCAATCCAGTCTGACTCTGAAACCACACGACTATTCCCAAGGGTCTCGGCTGCCTGTTCTATAAAATCTTTACTCAACACAGAATTGTTTCCTGTTGCAGTGTCAGCGTGTGTGTGTGTGTGTGTGTGTGTGTGTGTGTGTGTGTGTGTGTGTGTGTGTGTGTGTGTGTGTGTGTGTGTGTGTGTGTGTGTGTGTGTGTGTGTGTGTGTGTGTGTGTGTGTGTGTGTGTGTGTGTGTGTGTGTCTGTGAGTGTGTCTGTGAGTGTGTGTGTGTGTGTGCCTGTGTGTGTGTGTGTGTGTGAGTGTGTGTCTGTGTGAGTGTGTCTGTGAGTGTGTGTGTGTGAGTGTGTGTGAGTGTGTGTGTGTGTGTGTGTGTCTGTGTGTGTGTCTGTGTGTGTGTGTCTGTGTGTGTGTCTGTGTGTGTGTGTGTGTGTCTGTGAGTGTGTCTGTGCGTGTGCGCGCTGTTTGCCTCCACTATCACAGGGTCACATACACTGCTGTAATATGGATGGCTGGACCCTGGGATTCCCCACTGCAGGGAACTCCATTCACTAACTCGATCTTGCTATCCCAACCCAAAACCTAAATACACTTAACTCCAAAAGATAGACACAAAGTGCTGGAGTAACTCAGCAGGGCAGGCCATCGATTGTCTCCAGAGTTGCTGCTTGATGCAGTGAGTTACTCCAGCATGTCGGTATAAACCAACATCTGCAGTTCCTTCCCACTGCTTTACTCCCTTTCCCAATAGAATTACCAAAAGGCTTGCAGATATTGAAGAACAATGCTGTACAGTGAGTGGGCTTCCAGTTCACCCAGTCGGGAGTGTGGCTAGATGAGAGCTTTGGCCTGAGCCGTCTCCACAGAACACACAATATAAAGCCAGACTCTGTTACCTTTTAGATTTAACGTCTGGAGCTGGGCCAACGTCGTTAGCGAGCTAGGGACAGATTTCAAGTCATTCTGCTCCACGTTGAGCACCTGGAATATTATAAACGTTAGTGGATAAAGAACAAGGCAGGCGGGCCCAGCAACCAATCAACAACTCTAGTCAGGGGAAACAAAACCTGGGGAGGTTTGCATGGAGTTATGAGAAAATGTCGTCAAGCTTGAACGGGTACAGAGAAGATTTACAACCATGTTGCCAGGTCTAGAGGGTCTGAGCTATAGGGAGAGGTTGAGCAGGCTGAGACTCTACTCCATGGAGCTCAAGAAAATGAGGGGTGATCTTATGGAGGTGTCTAAGATCACGAGAGGAATAGATTGGGTAGATGCACAATGCAACGAGTCTCTTGTCCAGAGTCGGGGAATCAAGGACCAGGGTACGTAGGTTTAAGGTTAAGATTCAGATTCAGATTCAATTTTAATTGTCATTGTCAGTGTACAGTACAGAGACAACAAAATGCATTTAGCATCTCCCGGGAAGAGCGACATAGCAAACGATTTGAATAAATAATAATAAGCCATTGGCAGTCACCGAGGTACGTTGTTGAGTAGAGTGACAGCCGCCGGAAAGTTAAGGGGGAAAGTTTTAATAAGTGGTGAGTGTGTGGAATGAGCTGCCAGAGGAGATAGTTGAGGCAGGGACTATCCCAACATTTAAGAAGGAATTAGGACAGGTACATGGATAGGACAGGTTTAGGGGGATATATATGGGCCAAACGCAGGCAGGTGGGACTAGTGTAGATGGGGCATGTTGGCCAGTGTGGGCAGGTTGTGCCGAAAGACCCGTTTCCACATTCTATGACTCTAATGTCTCAGTGTTGTGTGCTGTTGGGTCTTAAACCTGCAAGAAGTTTGAAGAAATTGATTGTTACCTGAAGGGATGAGAGCTGCCCCATGTCCTCAGGCAGTGAGGAGAGCTGGTTGTCATGGAGATCCAGAATCTGAGAGCAAGGAGAACAGAGCGTAGAAGATGCCACCAAGCCCCGCCATACCAAACGCAATCGATACGATAAAACCGCATTAGACAAAAGTGCCGGAGAAACTCGGCGGGTGCAGCAGCATCTATGGAGCGAAGGAAATAGGCAACCGAAACCCTGAAGGAAATTTTTGGGCCGAAACCCTGAAGGAAATAGGCAACGTTTCGGGCCGAAACCCTTTCGGGTTTCGTCCCGAAACGTTGCCTATTTCCTTCGCTCCATAGATGCTGCTGCACCCGCTGAGTTTCTCCAGCACTTTGGTGTACCTTCGATTTTCCAGCATCTGCAGTTCCTTCTTAAACGATAAAACTGTAGTCATACCCGGAGGGAAATTGTTCTGCCGGCAGTCACAAGACACTAGGTCCACGAAAACTTACAGTTAAAAGTGAAAACAAAAAGAAAAAGGCAAGCGACTGTTGTCTGGCTGTCGTGTGCACAGCGCCTTCACCGGAACGAACAAATGAACAAACAAACGCAGACTTATCCCCTGGACAGAGTGTGTCCCCCACACTGGGCCCCCCCCCCATGCCGGGCCCGCCAATGTTCTTCACGGTTGTCCCCAACACAAGAGCCATGTACAGCACAGAGCCCTGCGGTCACATCAACAGCGACTCCCCGCTCCCCACCTCAGGCAACCCCACTCACACCAACAACAACAACAACAACAATCTTTGATGGGCTCCAAAACAATTACACGCAGAATTTCTGAACTGAAACTAACTTAACCAATGTTTGGTTCCTTGGAGGTTTAGGACTCTCTAGCAAGGAGTTTACTGCCCAGACCGAGCTCCTGAGATGGATGGCTTCTTTAACCTGTTCACTGCCAATTCTTTTTTCACTATTGGCCATGACCAGAGTTTACTCAGGGGTGACATTGAACAGGTTAAACTCTGTGCGGTGTCAGCAAGTCAACACAATGTTGTTCCAGGGATGTCATCTAATGATAAAGAAGGAATGGTGATACATGCCATTCCCTACAGCCGACAGCCATTAGGCTAATAACCACAACCTCAAATAACAAACCTGATCTACATAGACTACTATTATTTGCTTGTTTTTTATGTGTACTTATGCGTGTGTGTGTGTGTGTGTGCATGTGCGCTTTCGTGCATGTGCGCTTGCGTGCGAGTCCATACGTGTGCGTGTGTGTACGCGTGTGTGTGTGCGTGTGTATGTGTGCGTGCGCACATGTGCGTGTGTGTATGCGTGTGTGTGTGTGTGTATGCGTGCGTACGTATGCAGGTGTGCGTACACACACTGAACTTTTTCACTCATCTGCTATACTGTTTAGAGCACTGTGTTTAGATATTGTGTTGTGCTGCTACAAGTAAGAATGTCATTGTTCTATCTGTCGACAATAAAGCCCTTGACTCTTGACGTGCCAATGTCACAAGTACATGCATCTTGGGAATGGAAGGAAGAAGTCCCGCTGTTCCCGTGACTCTCGATGGGAAATGCTGCAGTGTAGCAAGGAGCAAAATTCACCAAAATATATAAATCAGAGACAGTGACCAATGGTACAAGGCCCTCTCTGTGAATCACTCACTTATTGTTTATGCAGTCGATGGAATCAAGAGTCAATAAAGCATTTTATTGTCATATGTCCCAGATAGAACAATGAAATTCGTACTTGCAGCAGCACAACAGAATTAGATGGGAAGTACAAAATTAGGACCACACCTGCACTGATCAATAATCATCTTCAAATAAAATAATACCATTACAGTCACTGAATTTCCAATATTTACATATAAGACCAGAAGACATAGGAGCAGAATTAGGCCATTCAGCCCATCCAGCCATTCAATCATAGCTGATCTATTTTTCCCTCTCAACACCATTCTCCTGGCCTAACTTTCTCCCCATAACCTTTGACGATCTTCCTAATCAATTGCCTATCATTTCGGGAGGGAGAGGGAGTTAAACGCATACCGTATGTGCAGAGTCAGAGAGAAACATGCAAGTAGTTCTGTGCAGGAAGGATCTGCAGATGCTGGTGTAAACCAAAGATAGAGACAAAAGATGGAGTAACTCAGTGGATCAGGCAGCATCTCTGGAGAAAGGGAATAGATCATGATGGGCCAAATGGCCTACTTCTGCTCCTATCACATATGACCTTATGAGACCCTTCTACAGACTGGGAGAGGTTGGGCAGCCCCCATTCACTCCCTCCTACCCCTCTCGCAGAAACATTATTTTTCTTTAGACTTTTGTGGTTCTCCTCTCCTGATCATCCTAAACAATTAGGCCAGTGTAATATAAATAGTCTTCTCTAATTCATCAATCATGTTATATCCATTCAAGGCAGGGAGACTTGATATAGCAGAACTATGTGCATACATAAAAAGCTGGAGTAACTTAGCGGGACAGGCAGCATCTGTGGAGGGAAGGAATGGGTGACGTTTCTGGTCAAGACCCTTCTTCAGACTGAGAATGAAAAGGGGAACAACAGATATAGAAGGTACATACAATCAATGAATGAAAGATATGCAACAAGTAACGAGGTGGAGCCCACAATGGTCTAGTGTTGGCTGTGGGAGAGGTGATAACGAGTTATCTGGACAGTGAAACAAAGCAGGACGACAGTGAAACTAGTACGACGACTCGGGTGGGGGAGGGATGGAGAGAGGAGATGCCAGGGTTACGTGTAGTCAGTTTTCTGGTCACCAGTTATTAGCATGAACATAATCCAGGAGCAGCCTAATACCAGACTGTGGCCTCGCAATTTACCTTCAGCATCGACAGGTCCTGGATGTTACACGACCTGGGCTGTAGTGTTGTCAAGTGATTGGAGTGAACGATTAAAACCTGGAAAGTAAACAGAGCTCCTATATGACATGCTTTAGTTTAGTTTAATGTCACGTGTACCGAGGTACAGAGAAAAGCTTCTTTTGTTGCCTGCTATCCAGTCAGTGGGAAAACTATATATGATTACAATTGAGCCGTCCACAGTGTACAGATACATGAATACTGTTAGTGCAAGGTAAAGTCTGATTAAAGATAGTCCGAGGGTCTCCAATGAGGTGGGTGGCAGCTCAGGACCGTTTTCTAGCTGTTGAGAGGACGGTTCAGTTGCTTGATAACAGCTGGGGACTTATATCAACACAGGCTTGATAATTATTCTACAAATGATGCATGAAGGAGACAAACAAGGAGGTGAAATGGAATTAAAACATTAACAGCTCATGCAGTTTTCCATCGCTGCTGAAAGATTGTAAACAGTATGACCATGATTCAAATCGCAGTTTCTCACAAAATAGAAATCCAGCTATTGGTTGGAGAATTGGAAGTCTCTACTTAAGTTCATAAGTGATAGGAGCAGAATTAGGCCATTCGGCCCATCAAGTCTACTCTGCCATTCAATCATGGCTGACCTATCTCTCCCCCCTAACCCCATTCTCCTGCCTTCTCCCCATAACCCCTGACACCCGTACTAATCAAGAATCTATCTATCTATCTATCTCTCTCTGCTTAAGAATATCCATTGACTTGGACTCCACAGCCCTCTGTGGCAATGAATTCTACAGATTCACCATCCTCTGACTAAAGATATTCCTCCTCATCTCCTTCCTAAAGGAAAGTACTTTAATTCTGAGGCTGTGACCTCTGGTCCTAGACTTTTCTACTGCTTGCTGGAAGCTCAAGTACATCATGTCTGCACGTATAGCCAATCACGGCTGGTCTGCTGATCTATGGTCAACAGCTTCTAGCCCAGTTGTCAACAGTGCGTGTGCGTGTGTGCGTGTGTGTCTATGGTGCTATCTGTAGGGAGTTTGTACGTTCTCCCCGTGACCTGCGTGGGTTTTCTCCGGTTGCTCCGGTTTCCTCCCACACTCCAAAGATGTACAGGTTTGCAGTTTAATTGGCTGGGGTAAAATTGTAAATTGTCCCTGCTGTGTAGGATGGTGCTAGCGTAAGGGGTGATTGCTGGTCGGAGTGGACCCGGTGGGCCAAAGAGACTGTTACCGAGCAGAGTGTGGGAGAGGGTCAGAGCAACATCATCAGAGGCAGGGGGTGGGGAACAGCAAGTCCCCACAGTAAACTCTTACCTTCTTCTGCAAGACTCTGCACATGGAAAATACACCGACTGGTATCTGGGGAAAGATTGAAAAATAAAGAGGATCACTGCAGAATCCCAGTGAGAACATTCATTCAGATGTAGATCAGGCACATCCACTTGTACACAACCTACTGGAAGGCCGGGCCAGGACCAGGGCTGGAGATCTCCTGTGACTGTAGAATCAGATATAGCTGATGCTCCACAAGCAACAGTGTAGATAAGCCACATTCATATTCACCTACAGTGCCCTCCATAATGTTTGGGACAAAGTCCCATCATGTATTTATTTGCCTCTGTACTCCACAATTTGAGATTTGTAATAGAAAACAATTGTGGTGGTGCGTTGTCAGAAGAATTTTTATACATTTTGGTTTCTTATTGGAAACAGCTATACACAGAATAATGAACCATAATGTTTGGGACAGAGTGCTTCACAGGTGGAGTAATTGACAGGTGTGTTTAATTGCCTCCTAATGAGGGTCACAGCCAGCAAAATCACCTTGGACTTTATTTGCTGTTTCATCACGAAGACCAAAGGAAATGAATGTCAAAGAACTAGTAAATTCCACTGGGCCTTATTCAGAGGGTGGTGAATCTGGGGGGATTCATTGAAACACAGAATAGTGCTTCGACAGAGTGGATGTGGAGAGGACAAGGACTAGAGGTCACGCCTCAAAATGAATGGACGTTCTTTTACGTAGGAAATGAGGAGAAATTTCCTTAGTCAGAGGGTGGTGAATCTGTGGAATTATTTGCCACAGAAGGCTGTGGAGGCCAAGTCAGTAGATAGTTTTAAGGCATAAATAGATAGATTCTTGATTAGTACGGGTGTCAGAGACAGGAGAATTAGGTTAGGAGGGAGAGCCATGGTTGAAAGGTGGAGTTGACGATGGGCCGAATGGCCTAATTATATTCCTATTGCTTATGATGTTCTAAGGGCCTATTATCACAGCTTACCTCAGGCAGTTCACACTTTGAGATGTCCAGGATGTCATCTGCACCAGCTTCACGGGCCTGTCCAAAACAAGAGGAGAGGGTCACATGTTGAGCCTGTTCAACATTTGACTATCAAACACAAGAGCACTCAGCAAAAAAATAGATCCTCAAACTTTGGTTACTTAGCAGCGAGGGAGGGGACTGTGAGAAGGAAGGAATGGAAGGGGGGGGGGAGAGAGAAAGGGAATGAGGGGGCTTAAAAAGGAGGGGTGGAAGAGTGAGACAGAGGGACCAATTTTGTTCCAGTTACCAAGTATACAAAGGGAAATTGAGGGGGCAGGGGAAAAAAGAGCGGAGATGCACCAAGGCAGAGGTAGTGGACAGAGACAAAACAAATGCAGACATATCCAGGGCCCAGGATAAGAGACAGAGGCTGACAAAGAGAACGGGAGACACTGCAGCAACATGGACAGAGAAAGGAAGAGGATGTGAGCAAAAGAGATAGAAGAGAAGAAAAGAGACTAAGGTGGAGATTGGAAGATGAGGGGCAGGGGGAGTCAGCTGGGTGAAGATAGTAGAGATGCTACGGGTTGAACAGAAGGTGTGAAGACAGGGTGGAGCGTTTAGAAAGCTCCCTCCTTGAGGGGGGGGGCAAGAGAGCTGGAACACAGCTGGAAGGAAGGAGGAAGGAGTTGGAGCATGGATCAGTGGGGTGGGAAGGGGAACAAGAACAAACAAGTGAAAAATAAATCATGGTTCTCAAAAGGGAAGGAAGTGAAAGAACAGGAAAATGAGTGTTGCAGTGGTAGAGTTGCTGCCCCACCGCACCACACAGCTCACACGTTCAATCAGAATCTTTGCTCTGAATCCTCATTTCAATCAGTCCTTTCCAGTCCACCACCATTCCCGAACCACACATCAGCAGTTCAACTGGCCGAGCTCCAATCTGTACATGTTATTCCCACATACCTTTGTTTTTTTTCCTCACACTGCCTTCTACTTACTGAACTTCATCTAAAATTAACCCAGTCCACTATCACGCCCTCTTTTGCTTTGCATGTTTTCTACTGATTGAAATACATAACGATAAGAAATTGAAGTATGCCACTTGACCATTTGACCTTGCTCTGCCTTGAAGCGAGACCATGTTTGAACTTCTACCTTAGCACCGTGTTCCTGCCCCATCCCCTTAGTCCTTGATTCCTCTAAAAAACAGGAAATCACAGCCCGTTAGGATAGAGAATCCCACAGATTCCACTCTTTGACCGATATAAATTCTCAGCTTGGTCTCCATTTTCACACAGAGAGTTGCGAATCTGTGGAATTCTCTGCCTCAGTGGGCGGTGGAGGCCGGTTCTCTGGATACTTTCAAGAGAGCTAGATAGGGCTCTTAAAGATAGCGGAGTCAGGGGATATGGGGATATGGGGAGAAGGCAGGAACGGGGTACTGATTGTGGATGATCAGCCATGATCACATTGAATGGCGGAGCTGGCTCGAAGGGCCGAATGGCCTAGTCCTGCACCTATTGTCTGTTGTCTATTGGCATGTCCATTATTTATAGACCATGACTCCTCGTATTGGTTTCCTGTGTCTACTCTGCCCAGCCTTCTATGGGTGAGGTCATCTCTTATTTTTCTAAACTATAAAGAATGAGGGCCAGCCTATTTAATCCGGCTGTTCACCCCTATTGGGGGAGAGTGGATTAGTTAGGGCATTTTTTTAATGAAAGAGAAGACTAGTATGTTATCCATTGATGTTGGACATTTATGAATGGGTTACAATTTATGATGGGACGGGTTTGGAAGGAAAGTTCAAAGTTAGTTGGATTCCTTGGTCAATTCTCGTACTGTACATTAATGAGTACAGCAGTAGGAATAAATTAACATATGGTTTAAAAGATGTTGCAATTATCTTAGATAATGGGCACATTGGGAAAAGGTGGGGCCTGGTTTAGACAGACAGCTTGCATCCCAAGGGGAACGGGACAAATATTATTGTGGAGATGTTTACGGGTGGTGTTGTAGAGAGTATAAACCAGGTGGGGAGGTGGAAGGGCACTGCACAGGAGAGATCAACAAATGCGGTTTAGTTTAGAGATACAGCGAGGAAACATGTCCTTCGGCCCACCGAGTCCGTGCCGACCAACGTTCCCCGTACACTAACTCTGTCCTACACATCAGGGATAATTTACTATTTAGCCAATTAGCCTACAAACCTGTATGTCTTTGGAATGTGGAGGAAACCGGAGATCCCGGAGAAAGCCCACACAGGTCACAGGGAGAACATGCAAATCCATACAGACAGCACCCATCGTCGGGATCGAACCCGGATCTCTGGCGCTGTAAGGCAGCAACACTACCTCTGTGCCAAATGGTTTGGATGGAGGAACAAGAAAGGGCAATCTGGATTTCATGTGACAGGACCAGAATTAGGCCATTCGGCCCATCAAGTCTACTCCACATTTGTGGGAGTGTGAGAGAGATAGAAGAATGCGAGCCAATGTCTGAGCAAAGTTACCTAGCAATTATAACCGCTGGGAGGCTAACAGGACAAAGGATACAGAGAATCCTACAATTAGACCAGGTTAGGTGAGAGCAAATCCTGGAGTATTATGTCCACTTCGTGAGAAAAGGATATACCCAAGGACTGCTTCATCGATCATGGGGTGGGGATCGGTATTGTGAGGTTAACAACAAACCGTTCACCGACTGTTGTCAGGAACGTTCAAGAGATTTGATCATTAAACGTTGGATAGACACAAAAAGCTGGAGTAACTCAGTCGAACAGGCAGCAGCTCTGGAGAGAAGGAATGGGTGGGGTTTCGGGTCGAGACCCTTCTTCAGACTGAAGAAGTCTGTCCCGCTGAGTTACTCCAGCATTTTGTGTCTGCCTTCGATTTAAACCAGCATCTGTAGATCTTTCCTAAACATGATAAGGGAATAACGTTTAACGTCTGTCTTCGGTTTAAAGCCACATCTGCAGTTCATTTCTACAACATTGATCATTAAACGTTGTTTAAGAAGGAACTGCAGATGCTGGAGAATCGAAGGTTACACAAAAAAGCTGGAGAAACTCAGCGGGTGCAGCAGCATCTATGGAGCGAAGGAAATAGGCAACGTTTCAGGCCGAAAGGGTCGGGGTGGGACAGGGGGTGAGGGTGAGGGGGGTCGGGGTGAGGGTGAAGCGTCTTGGGGGGGAGGGGAATGGAGAGTAAACTTGAACAGCAAACTGAAACTGGTCCAATGGAAGGGAATCATTGGAAAGGTAAACTGATGTGGAGAGAGCTGGAGCAGCGGACACCGCCCACCCTCTCCCTCTATCCGACCCCTCCTCACCCTCTCCCTCTGCCCGAACCCCCTCACCCTCTGTCCCCCCCCGACCCTCCTCACCGCCCCTGCCTATCCCGGGTGGGCCGGGGCCGGGCCGGGTCCGTGTCGCTCACCAGGCACATCTGATATTCCAGGCGTTTCCGCGCCTCATCCTTCTGCTTCTTCTTCCGGGAGAAGAGCATCATGTCGGGGCCCGGGTGGGCCGTGGTCGGGGCCCGGGTGGCCGTGTGTCGGGGCCCGGTGGGCCGTGTGTCGGGGCCCGGGTGGGCCGTGTGTCGGGGCCCGGGTGGGCCGGGTCCTGGCGAGGGTGGGCCGGGGTCTGGCGAGGGTGGGCCGTGTGTCGGGGCCCGGGTGGGCCGGGTGTCGGGGCCCGGGTCCGGGTGTCGGGGCCCGGGTGTCGGGGCCCGGGTGGGCCGTGTGTGTCGGGGCCCGGGGTGGGCCGGGTGTCGGGGCCCGGGTGGGCCGGGTGTCGGGGCCCGGGTGGGCCGGGGTCTGGCGAGGGTGGGCCGTGTGTCGGGGCCCGGTGGGGCCGGGTGTCGGGGCCCGGGTGGGCCGGGTGTCGGGGCCCGGGTGGGCCGTGTGTCGGGGCCCGGGTGGGGTGGCCGGGGTGTCGGGGCCCGGGTGGGCCGTGTGTCGGGGCCCGGGTGGGCCGTGTGTCGGGGCCCGGGTGGGCCGGGGTCTGGCGAGGGTGGGTGGGCTGCGGGCGGACGGACGGCGCGGCCTCTCCCCTCTTCTCCCTCCCTCCTCCCGCCTCGCTCCTCCAGCGCCAACGAGCCGTCACGCGACGACAAGATCGGCTTTGGCTCCGACCTCCCAGATGCTGCAGACGCTGCAAAACCCGAGACAAAACCCCGAGATACACAGAGCCCTGGAGCCACCCAGTGGGTGATAGAGTGTTACATTGTGGAAACAGCAGGCAGCATCTGTGGAGATGCGGGATCCAGAGATGCTGTCTGGCCCGCTGAGCTACTCCAGCATTTTTGTATCGAGAGGTTTCTTGTGGTGCTCATGGACACACAGTGCTGGAGTAACTCAGAGAGTCAGACAGCATCTCTAGAGAGGAATATATGAGTATTTGTGTATATACACACACACTTCACTTTTTTCTCGTTTCTTATATTGTTTATAAAGCACTATGTTCATATATTCTGTTGTGCTGCTGCAAGTAAGAATTTCATTGTTCTATCTGGGACGCTAAAACATTTGTCGTTTCGGGTCGAGACCCTTCTTCACTGATGAATGCCTCGACCTTCTCTGCCTCACACAACATGGCTGCCGCGACCTTCTCTGCCTCACTTAACATGGCTGCCTCGACCTTCTCTGCCTCACTCGACATGGCTGCCTCGACCTTCTCTGCCTCACTCGACATGGCTGCCACGACCTTCTCTGCCTCACTCAACATGGCTGCCACGACCTTCTCTGCCTCACTTAACATGGCTGCCTCGACCTTCTCTGCCTCACTTAACATGGCTGCCGCGACCTTCTCTGCCTCACACAACATGGCTGCCGCGACCTTCTCTGCCTCACACAACATGGCTGCCGCGACCTTCTCTGCCTCACACAACATGGCTGCCGCGACCTTCTCTGGCTCACTCAACATGGCTGGTGTAAGTAGGAAGGCGCTGCTGATGCTGCTTTAAACCGAGGATCGACGCATAGTGCTGAAGTAACTCAGCGGGTCAGGCAGCCTCTCTGGAGAAAAGGAATACGTGATGTTTCGGGTCGAGACCCTTCTTCAAGTGTTTAAGAAGGAACTGCAGATGCTGAAAAATCTGAAGAAGGGTTTCGCCCCGAAACGTTGCCTATTTCCTACGCTCCATAGATGCTGCCTCACCCGCTGAGTTTCTCAGGCATTTTTGTCTACCTTCGTCAGAGTTGTGCCTTCTCTGCCTCACTCAACATTGCTGTCGCGACCTTCTCTGCCTCACTCAACATGGCTGTCGCGACCTTCTCTGCCTCACTCAACATGGCTGTCGCGACCTTCTCTGCCTCACTCAACATGGCTGCCATGACATTCTCTGCGTCACTCAACATGGCTGCCGCGACATTCTCTGGCTCACTCAACATGGCTGCCTCGACCTTCTCTGCCTCACTCAACATGGCTGCCATGACATTCTCTGCCTCACTCAACATGGCTGCCACGACCTTCTCTGCCTCACTTAACATGGCTGCCTCGACCTTCTCTGCCTCACTCAACATGGCTGTCGGGACCTTCTCTGCCTCACTCAACATGGCTGCCGCGACCTTCTCTGCCTCACTCAACATGGCTGCCTCTGCCTCACTCAACATGGCTGCCGCGACCTTCTCTGCCTCACTCAACATGGCTGCCGCGACCTTCTCCGCCTCACCCAACATGGCCGCCCGGGAACGTGATGACGCTAGCCCGGGTATATAAGGCGTGAGCGTGGAGCCGCGTCCCTCTTGGCTGTCGGCGGCGACGGTGCAACTCTTCCTCGGTCGTCCCGGAGCCGGGCTCATCCGACACCGTACCCGCCCAAGCGCGAACTCTAGCTCGTCGCCATGCCTCCCAAATTCGACCCCAACGAGATCAAAGTCGGTGAGTGGAGGATGCGGGGCCGGGCTCGGGGTTAGGCCTCAGGCCTGGGGCTCGGGCCGCGTGTTCCCCGGGCAGCTGCTGAGTGATGCCCGGGGAGCGAGTTGTCATCCCGGGCCCGCAGGACAATGTTTACAAACCTATTGTTGTAGGAATATTGCACCAACCACGTGGGAAGCAACGAGACTACATCTACATTATTATTGTGTTGAGTTTAAGGGCCGAGCTCCTGTGATGGAGGACGTGTCATGTTGATGATATATATTCACCAGGTTGATGGTCTAATGGTGGGTCGGGACTGAGCTGGGGAAGTGGGGCTCCTCAGTTGGGATGTTGGCATCTTGAGCAAAACACTCGGTGCTGGAGAAACTCAGCGGGTCAGGCAGCATGTGTGGAAGTGACCGGAGACTTTCCAGGTTGAAAATGCTGCCTGTCCATTCCCTCCACAGATCTGCCTGCCCTGCTGAGTTCCTCCAGCACTTTGTGTTTTGCTCTGTTAGAATGGAGCTGGCAGGCCAGTGTTGGGGCCAGGCAGCATGAATGGATGGTGCTGGGCAAACAGAATCTGGGTGGTCTGTCAATGCATCAAGTCGGTGCTGGCGGGGGCACGACTGCTCTACCCACCTTGGCCCTGCAGTGCACCTTGTTGGCTGCTTCAGCCCTGAATGTTAGTTGCTCTATTGCTGTGGAGATAATTTCATTTAAATGACTAAATTGAAGCCTTATCACCGCATGTGTAGGAAGGAACTGCTGATGCTGGTTTATACCGCAGATAGACACAAAAGGCCCAATAACTCAGCGGGTCAGGCAACTTCTCTGGAGAAAAGGAATAGCTGACATTTCGGGTCGTAACTCTTCTTCAGACTCTGCTTGCTGCATGTAGGGTTGCTTGTTAGAATGAATATTTTGGAAAGATGTACCATTGCCACCCAGTCTAGGTGCAGCAGAGGAATACCAGGCTGTGATGTGTGGTGTAAAATGTGTCTGTCTTTGTCTCCACAGTGTACCTCAGATGTACTGGAGGTGAAGTGGGTGCCACATCAGCTCTGGCCCCAAAGATCGGCCCACTGGGTCTGGTGAGTCTCTACACCCCTGCCCTTCATGTGCAGCTCTCATGTAATTCTGTGGCTTCTTTCATCAAACTCTTTGTCTTTCTCCTTCCGCTCCTGTGTAGTCTCCCAAGAAAGTGGGTGATGACATTGCCAAGGCTACCGGTGACTGGAAGGGTCTTCGTATCACCATCCAGCTGACTATTCAGAACCGACAGGCCCAGGTAAAGATAGGTACAGCTTTATAAAAAGATTGGAGTTTTTGGTTAACTGCAAGAAAAAATAAATACAATTTATTAGTGGGCATCACGGTGGTACAGTGGTAGTTGCTGCCACACAGCGCCAGAGACCTGGGATCGATCCTGATTACGGGTGTTGTCTGTACAGTTTGTGTGTTCTCCCCACGACCCACGTGGGTTTCCTCCCACACTCCAAAGACGTACAGGTTTGTAGGTTAATTGGCTTGGTATAAATGTAAATTGTCCCTAGTGTGTGTAGGAAGGTGTTTGTGTGCCGGGATCGCTGCTTGGTGAGGACCCGGTGGGTCGAAGGCCCCGTTTCGACGCTGTATCTAAACTAGATCAATGCCCTGGGTTCACAGGTGTTATGGATGTTCAGAACAATGGGTTAGCTCGTTCATCATTGATGCATTCCCAACTGGGGGGGGGGGACACGGGTCTCGTTTGCTGCTAAACCAGGCTAGTGTCAATCATTGATACATCGGGCACAGCTAATCAGTGGTTTTAAAAGCAGTTGGACAATATGTGCTGTGTTCTATTGTAGCAGGTGATTTCTCAGGGCAGGTTTTGTTGTCTTCTGTTGTGTGTCTGGTACTGACAGCTGTCTCTCATTCACAGATTCAGGTTGTCCCATCAGCTTCTGCTCTCGTCATCAAAGCCCTGAAGGAACCACCCAGGGACAGAAAGAAGCAAAAAAATAGTGAGTGTTGGTATGAAGTGAGGGAACTTCAGCCACTCTAAACTTTCCAGCTGGAGTGGTGGGTGTTCATTTGATTTTAGGCACAAAGCGCTGGTGTAAGTCAGCAGGTCAGGCAGCATCTCTGGAGCAAAAGCATGGGTGATGTTTTCAGGTTTAGACCCTTCTTCAGACTTCATTTGATTTTATTTCCATTTAGAGAAAAATGGGTTGTGTGGAATTCCTCCTATCCTCAGAGTGATTTACTGTGGATTGGAATGCAAGAGGATTGGACCTACAGCTCGTGTGCATGTTATGAATGGAAATGTCATGATTTGCCTGCAATACAACCAAGCCCAAATAGTCTTCATGACCCGAATCATCGAGGATATCTTCCAATCCAGTTATGTGGGTTGTTAGAATGTGGACCTTCCACTGTTGGTGCATAACTTCTGTCTGATCCCAATGCATGGCCTCAGGGTTTCGTCAGCGTGAGATTCCCAGGGGTTGGTGGGGCGGTGGATTTCATCAGAAGATGACGAATGAAGATGGGTTCTGAGCATGTCTTTGAATCTTTTCTTCCATAAGTCTTCATTTGTTCCCACGTGGGAGCTTGGAATAGAGCCTATTTCAGTGTCTAATGCTGTATGTTAATGATGTTGCTGTCCACTGGAAGTGATTGTGAATAAACGGTCTCCATGTTGGTGCATCTGCAATGTCTTGAGACGCATACTGCAGGTAACCCAGATCTCAGCAGCAAATGGGAGAGCAGGCTCACATTTTGCCCAGTGGGCGAGTGCAGTGTCTATTCTGAGGCCTGGTTCTTCACATCATTGGCTGTTGCAGCATATTGGGGGTGATGCTGAATTTCCCATCAATGGTCGCCTCTGCTGAAAGTGTGGGAAGTGGTGTGTGTAAGGGGGGCAGTGCAATGCAGCTTGCTTGGAAAAACACTTGCTGGTTAGAGATAGTAGCTCTATAGTGTAGACAGCTCTATAGTAGAGCTGTAGCCATTCATTTTGATTTGGGCATGTGGATGTGGAATGGATGGCCATGCAGTTGATCTTTCAATTCAATCAGTTATGCTGCTGGATATATATGTTTGTGATGCATGTGTCTTAGGTTATGAAGGACAGTCTGTTCAATTTACTGAAGCTGCTCCATTTTTCTCCAGTTAAACACACTGGCAGCATCACCTTCGATGAGGTGCTCAGTATTGCCCGGCAGATGAGGCATCGTTCCCTCGCCAGAGAGCTTTCAGGTGAGTAATCCTTGCAATGCAGCAGTTTGGTGTCTGCTATTTGTACCAAGTCTCTAAACTTGTATTGAGGACTTTATTCTTGAATTATTGCAGGAACTGTAAAGGAAATCCTTGGAACTGCTCAGTCCATCGGCTGCAACATTGATGGCAAACATCCTCACAGTGTCATTGAAGAGATCAATGATGGCCGTGTCGAGTGTCCTGCTGTGAGTGTTGCCATTACTGTGTATTGCACTGACCTTCCATGCATTGTCTACAAAGTCATTCATATTTCACTTTATTTTCAACAGGAATGAAGAGGAAATGCCGGGAACCAAACTTCCAACAACTTGTAATAAAATAACAACATGTTGATATAAAGTCTGATTTCTGTCGTTTTTCTTCCTTGGGTCTACGCTGTTAAACTCTTCCCATATCTGATGTTGGGCTAATAGCTGGAGTGTTTCTCCTCAAATAATTTAGAGGGAACAGGGTCTCTCAGAAAGCAAAACAGTGTCTGATTGCAGAGCCACAGAAGTTGGGCAGATCCTCAATGAGTATTTCTCCTCTCTTTACTATGGGGAAAGGCGTGAAGACTGGGGAACTTAATGAACATCCCTCAAGGATGTTGGTATTATGGTGAAGGAGCCGCTGGACATTGTAAGGCGTTTGAAGGTAGACAAATCTCCAGGGCTTGATGTATCCAAGAACATTAGGAAGCTAGAGAAGAAATGACAGGATCCATGGCTGAGATATGAACACTCATTAGATGCGGGTGAGGTGTTGGAACACACGAGGGTGATGTTTTGCCTATATTTAAGAATGGCTGCAGGGAAAGGCCTGGGAACTAGACCAGTAAGCCTAACATCTGTGGTAGGCAAGAGCAGTTTTGGATGGATTTGGGCCAAATGCAGGCAAGACTATGAGGTGCTGCATGAGATTGCCATCATTTATAACATACTCTTAAGCCTAAGTAACGTCACAAGTTTCACCATTCCCTTAGATTGGGAACAGATCCATCCAAGACCTGCAATAAGTTGCAGTGATATAGCCTCCCTAATCACGCAAACAGAACAGCTCTGCAGTCACTGCCTCGGCATTAGCCAGTGTAATCGATGATGCAGTCCTGGCCCCTGCATCTCCTCCCTCTCCCAACAGGAGACCAGGAAAAATTAAGGGCATTGGCTTTTTTTTCGCCTTGTGGCGTCATTGATCTGATCAACATTTCAAAATCGGCGGCGACAAAAAAAATGTTGCGACACTCGAGACTCCGCGCGTCAATATGACATCACGCCGCGACTTTTTCGGTGACCTGATACATCAGTCAATGATGCCGGCAGTCGCCGAAAACATCGCCAAGTGGGACAGGCTCTCTACCACCAGGTTTGGACAGTTTCTTCCCAGCTATAATCACGCAACAGAACAGTCCTCTCATTAGCCAGATTGCAGTCCTGACCTCCCATCTACTTCATTGGAGACCTTGGCATTAGCTTTAATTCGCCTCATGCCCTTTATCTGTCATTATCGGCGGGCACTCGAAACAAATATGACTGTCCTCTCCATAGGGTCATCTACTTGTGGGTCTGTAGAGGCCGATCCAACTTGGGCAGTGGAGACTGGCGGTGGGTGGTAGTTGAGCCCCCTTCTCTCTCCTCTGACACGGCGTGGTTCCATCTGTACACTGGACAGCTCGATTATCTTTGACCAGATCGCACGCAAACAAACCTATACCCTGGGGGTCCCTCGGTACACATGACAATAGTAAACTAACCACAACCCGGTAGTGACAACAGGCACCCCCAGTACTGATATTGACAATTTCCTAGAACTATTTTGATAACAATGTAAGTGCAAAAAACAATTGCCCTTTTTAATGCGTTATTAAAACATTGTTTTACAAATGAACACAAATGGTAACAAAATAAAAAAGGTTTCAATTTCATCGAACTGTACAAAAACAGAGAAGGCTGATCCACAAATGCTTCTTCAATGGTCTAACACCCGTAACCAGAGCATGGAGGTGGACAGCAATAATCCTGGTGATCAAGGCCAGTTTCCAGACACCATTCCTATTGTAGTTGCATGAAAGCTTCAGTTCTCCACGTCCTCTTCCTCGTTTTCAACCTCCTTCTGCTCCTCATCTTCCACCATCTTCACTTCTTCTGCATCTTCCTCGTGTTCCTTGCTCTTGTGTTCCTCGTTCTCCGGTTTCTTATCCTTCTTCTTTAGTTCCGAAGCTTCTTTCTTTCCTCTTTGCTCTCGCTTGTAAGCTGAGGGGAAAGGGGAAAGATCATCTTTGATTAGACTGGGCGATCGTTTCACAGAACACCTTCGCTCAGCCCACTTCAACCGACCGGATCTCCCGGTTGCTGGATACTTCTTCCCATTCCCACACTCATCTTTCCATCCGAGGCCTCCTCCATTGTCAGAGTGAGGCTAAACGCAAATTGGAGGAACAGCATCTCATATTTTGCCTGGGCAGCTCACAGCCCAGTGGTATGAATATTGATATGATTCACGTCAGGTAGCCCCAGCATTCCCTCTCTATCCGTCCCCCACCCAAGTTGCACCAGCTTCTCGTTTTCACCCGACAAACAGTGAACATTGTTACTTTTTTTTTACATATCTTTCATTCATTGTTCTTTATCTCTCCACATCACCGTCTATATCTCTCGTTTCCCTTATCCTTAACCAGTCTGAAGAAGGGTCTCGACCCGAAACGTCACCCATTCTTTCTCTACGGAGATGCTGCCTGTCCCGCTGAATTACTCCAGCTATTTGTCTATCTTTGATTTCAAGTATTGGATTGGCAATTGCCAGGACTAGGACCACTGCAAGCCTTCAGTAGGTGAAGATGAAAGTGAACAACTAAATTAAATGCCGTATCAGCAACAGCAATAATCCTTGTGATCACTGGCAATTTCCAAATACATCCTTCCTATTTGAGTCTCATGAAGGTATTTGTGAGGGCCTAGATAGAGTGGATGTTTCCAGTAGTGAGAGAGTCTCAGACCAGAGGTCACAGCTTCAGAATAAAAGGATGTACCTTGAGAATGGAGATGAGGAATTTCTTTAGCCAGAGGATGGTGAACCTGTGGAATTCATTGCCACAGACGTCTGTGGAGTCCATGTTGTTGGGTATTTTTAAAGCAGAGATTGATAAGTTCTTGATTAGTAAAGGTGTCAAAGATCACAGGGTTGGGGGGGAAAGATAGATCAGCCGTGATGAAATGGCACAGCAGACTTGATGGGCCAAATGGCCTAATTCTGCTCCTATGTCTTGTAATCTTATTGCATAGTTTAAGTAAAAACAAAGTCACTAGAGAGCACAGAAATGATTCAGAATGTTTTCAGCGATTGGAGTAGTTACTCAAGAACATTTAATAACAGACTGGTTGCAGCTTTACATTAACACACCAGCTAAACAGATAATAAACCAATCCACAGATTATCAGTGATTGGCTGTAGCCAGACTATAGAGCAAGATGAAGTAGGTAGTGTAGTGTATAAAATGTCCATGGTAGCTTCCTGCTGATGTGGGTTTGTGGTTAAGGCTGTGCAGTGAGGTTCAAAAGCCTGATAACGGTTACAGAGGCACCAGAACGGCAGATACTGGAATCTTGCGTAGAACGCAGAGCGCTGGAGGGAGTCAGCTGGTTGGGCAGTATCTCAGGAGGACATGGATGTTTCAGGTGGAGGCCCTTCTTCTGGCTGGTGATAGTTGGTGTATGAAGCTGGGGGTAATGGTGGGGTGGAAGATTGCAACCTTCAAGTGGTCCACCCTGTGTCGACTAATGCAATCAACTCGACGTGCACAAACGGAAGATCAAACACAACAAGTTGTCCTACAACTTTAGGCTGTGCACGCCACACGAAAGAAGAAGAGGTAATGGTTTACAAGCTGCTGTACCTTATTCCCGTTGCTAGCAGTGAGAGGGGAGCTTCCACAGGGGATTGCCATTAGTATCTGTACCACCCCTGTCATTTGGACTTTGCTATGTAGTTCTCAACTAACCTTTAGTTAGGGAGCCACTAACATGGTATTCATTATGCAATCTTTGCTGTAACTGTATAGAATTACTAACTGTTCATTTGCTAAAACTCAGACTTTGTGTTAATTAATTCATGCAGTTTCTAAAGTTGAAGAGTGTGAAGACCATGTAATAACTTCCTCACCTTCCAAAGCATCCTTCAGTGGAGTGATGAATCGATCAAACTCCATCTCCTCCATCGCAGCCAACACATCCGCTGCACTCAGTGTTTTCCTCTTGCTCTTCATTGCAAAGTTATTTGCGCTGTCAGAGAGCCATTGAGAGTCACACAGTGTGGAAACAGGCCCTTCGGCTCAACAAGTCCCATCTACACTAGTCCCACCTGCCTGCGTTTGGTCCATATCCGTCCTAACCTGTCCTAATCCATCCTAATCTCATCCTTTCTTACATCTGCATGTTGGGGGCCTTGGTATTTCTTTACATTAGCTCTGACCGAGACAGCTTAATTCCCTGCTGCAACAGACCATGTCCGATACAAGGTACTGATGAGAACCAAGGATGAGAATGGTGTTCCTTGCCCTGGTCGTCCAGCTAGATTTACAAGGCGTGGTCAAATTGATCATCGTTCAATCCAAATTTGATGGTTGCTGCCTCAACCTAATCTGCAGCAAATACTCACAAATTAATGAAGATATTGATAAGGGATGTGAGAAAAGACTGAATGAGAATATGCAAAACACTGAGCTCTTTGGAACTTTTCTCCCTCTCTCCGTGCTGTTTTGGCTAAACCTTTCCCTTCCACTTGTACGTTATGTCGAATAGTGAAAGGCCTGGATAGAGTAGATGTGGGGAGGATGTTTCCACTAGTGGGTGAGTCTAAGACTAGAGGTCTCAGCCTCATAATTAAAGGAAGTTCCTTTAGGAAGGCGATGAGGAGGAATTTCTTTAGTCAGAGGGTGGCGAATTCGTGAAATTCATTGCTACAGATGTCTGTGGAGCAAGTCATTGGATATTTTTAAGGTGGAGATTGATAGATTCTTGATTAGTACGGGTGTCAGGGATTATGGGGAGAAGGCAGGAGAATGGGGTTGTAAGGGAGAGATAGATCAGTCATGATTGAATGGCAGAGTAGACTTGATGGGCCGAATGGCCAGACTCTGCTCCTAGAACATGAGCTTTCTTCCTATTTCTACTTCCCACAAATTTTATTTTTTTTGCAACTCTGATGAGCAGAACAAAACATTGCATATACAGGTGATTTGTGTTAATCGTAGGACATTCAAAATGGTCTGAAGGTCGGGCAGCACCAGTTCAAAACCACAAGCCCGTCAATGCTTCGAGTTTTAAGAGATCAAGAGTGTTTAATTGTCACATGTATCAAAAACAGAAGAATGAAATTCTCACTCCCAGCAGCATAACAGGTCTGTAAACACAGTCCTCATAGTTGACCCAATAAACAAAAGAAAGTTCAATAAATCCAAATAATATTAGTGCAAAAAAAAAAGCCCAAAATCCCTAATGCAAGCAAGATATGTTGTGGTGTAGATATGCAAAATAGGTTGTAGTTCGGTGTAGATAAGCAAGATAGGTTGTAGACACAAAATGCTGGAGTAACTCAGCGGGACAGGCAGCATCTCTGGAGAGAAGGAATGGGTGATGTTTCGGGTCGACACAGATAGGTTGTAGTTGAGTATAGATAAGCAAGTAACTACCAGCACAGCTATTCACATAGAAAACAAAGAACTAGGTAAATGCAGATGATTAGCATCTGAAAAGTGATAAGCATATAAGAGAAACTAATACAAATCAATGAAATATAATAATTCATATCAAAGAATTAACAACGAGGGATGAATAAGTTTGCAGCATTAAAACCTGTTGGAGTTTATGTGAAATAAGTTCAAGTAATCTCCATACAATTCCCATAAAGTCTAAGTCCACCATGACCAACCTGATGCAGCACAGAATGCCACAGGAGATCCTTCTTCCCTGTGGCGATCAAACTGTACAACCCCTCCCCCTTCTGTCTTGGGGTAGACTGAGACTGACTCACCCCTCCCCCGCCCCCCACCCCAATCTTTGCACATCCCCAATCCTTTCCACTCAACACTTTAATTCCATGTTTCATGTGTTTCCATGATTGTTGGCAGATTAATTTCCCTCCTGGGATAAATAAGGTTCTATCGTATCGAATCATAAACTGGACAAATATCAATTATAATGAGGCAAAACGCAGGCAGGTTTGTTCGTCTGTAACCATGCACTTCCTCAACATTGTGGTTTGATCCAATGGGTTCCCCGAGATCATTACATCAAGTTCTCTTTCAATTCCATGAGCACAAATTTCAATAAGACTTTGCCACTTTGGTAACTCTTCAATCACAGCCTCTAAAGGTGATCTGGTGGACAACTTCAAGGCAACAGGCTTTACTGCTTAACTGTAGATTCTTACCAGGAAGTTGCATAAAGAACAAAAACACTGGCCGCTCGGGATATTGCGCTGCGGGCTTCCTTTGATACATTCACTCCATCCGGCAGCTGGAGAGAAGAGGTAAATTCATGCAACGACACGCTCTCGGATGCAGAGAGAAATGATAGAACCAACACTATAGTAGAGAATGGCATATCTCCATCTTTGTGTGCCTTTCACCAGTATTGACACAAAATGCTGCAGTAACTCAGCGGGACAGGCAGCATCTCTGGAGAGAAGGAATGGGTGACGTTTCGGGTCGAGTGGAAGTAATGTCACCTTGGCCATTCCTTTTGTCTCTTCTACTGCCAGAAGATACAGGCTCCTCAGTTAGTTTATTGTCACGTGTGCCATGGTACAGTGAAAAGCTTTTATTGTGTGCGAACTAATCAGCAGATAGATAAAACGTGCTTACAGTTGAGCCATTAGTGTAATACATGAGCCTGAAGGCTCTGATGTCCAGGCATAAGAACGGTTTCTGACTCATGAACCGATTAAAATGAACTCATCATCTTTTCTACACCCCATTCCTGGGTGTGCCCATATTTGTAACTGTACCTATTTTCTATGTTTCATTCTTTTATTGCCTTTTATACTTTCATATTCTTTTGTTCAACGTATTCCGCACTACGATCATACACTGGTCATTTTATTTATCATTACAATGTGTATTGCTTACTCGGTGAGATTCATGTGAGCAAGGAATTTCACTGCACCATGGTGTATATGACAATAAACTAATCTGATCTGAATTGCATTGGCAGCAAATTACACACCAGTTTTTTGTGGCACCATGCAGCAATGCGCGGACTCTGCAGTTTGTAAAAACACCCAACAATCACAATTTCACGGTTTCACGACTCAGCCAATCAACGTCAGAAGTCCTTTGTTGTGTTACGACCCAGTCTTATTATCAACTCAATTTTATGGGTAGGAAGGAACTGCAGATGCTGATTTACACTGAAGATGGACGCAAAATGCTGGAGTAACTCAGCGGGACAGGCAGCATCTCCGGAAGCAATGGTGACGTTTCGGGTCGAGTCTGAAGAAGGGTCTCGACCTGAAACGTCACCCATTCTTTTTCTCCAGAGATGCTGCCTGTCCCGCTGAGTTACTCCCGCATTTTGTGTCTGTCTTCAGTGTAAACCAGCATCTGCAGTTCCTTCCTACACATTTATACACTATTTGATGGCCTGTTATCACGCTGTCAAACTGTACTAACCCACTTTCACATTTAAAAAATAATTAATGACAAAAACACATTTAAAAATATTTTTTCCCAAACAGTGCACACTAAAAATTCTCACCCACTTAATAGGAAAACAATTTATGAAACTTCTATTAGGTGTTTGTTGCACATGTTCCCTGGTTCTACCAAAGCTAAATCATCACAAGTCCTTCTCTGAACAGTGACAAAGAATATTCTGCTCACCGCCTCTTTTATAATCCTGGTGATAACAGCATTCGGCAGATTCAAGTCCTCTGGTCTCTCAGCCATTGTTTATCCCTAAACCACAAGTACAGAAATAAGTACAGTTCAACGTAAACTTGACATCTCATAAGTGATAGGAGCAGAATTAGGCCATTTGCCCCATCAAGTCTTCTCCGCCATTCAATCATGGCTGATCTATCTCTCCCTCCTAACCCCATTCTCCTGTCCTCTCCCCATAACCCCTGACACCCTTATTAATCAAAAATCTATCCATCTCTGCCATAAAAATATCCATTGACTTGACCTCCACAGCCTTCTGTGTCAATGAATTTCACCGATTCACCACCCTCTGACTAAAGAAATTCCCCCTCATCTCCTTCTTAAAGGAACGTCCTTTAATTCTTAGGCTGTGACCTCTGGTCCTAGACTCTCCCAACAGTGGAAACATCCTCTCCACATCCACTCAATCCAGGCCTTTCACTATTCGGTAAGTTTCAACGAGGTCTCCCCTCATCATTCTAAACTCCAGTGAGTACAGGCCCAGTGCCGACAAATGCTCATCATATGTTAATCCATCTCTTCATTCAATAAAACAAAGATAGACACAAAAAGCTGGTGTAACTCAGCAGGGCTGGCAGCATCTCTGGAGAGATGGAATGGGTGACGTTTCGGGTCGAGACCTTCTTTGAAGGCATCTTACGGCTTTCTGCACTCGATGTTGGTTCAACAATTTCAACTCACATCAACTGAGCCCTTGTTTTGTTAATACTGGAAAGTGAATACTCTCAGTAGCCAGAATTACGAAGATAATTAAGTTGATGTTGCTATATTTATTTGCTCCCAGTGTAGACCCTTTTAAAACTTTCTTTACATGGTGGTGCAGCAGTAGAGCTACTGCCTTACAGCGCCAGACATCCAGTACAGTTCAAGGTAAACTTGACATCTTACACTCCCTCTCTCCGTCATTCACTCTCACACTCTCCCTCTCTCCCTCATTCACCCTCACACACTCCAGGATGTCTGTACAGTTTGTATATTCTCCCTGCGTGGGATTTCTCCAGGATCTCCGGTTTTCTCACACACTTCCCATTGATGTAAATTGTCCCTAGTGTGTGTGTGCAGGATAGAACAGTCTCTGCAGAGGGCAGACAGGATTGGGAAGAAGCGGTTAATGGTGGGATCACGTTGATGGTGATGGAACTATCCAGAGCATGATGTGTTGGACGCAGAGGCTGGTGGGGAGAAAGATGAGGACCAGGGAATCTGCATCCTTGTCACAGTCATCCTGGAACTAGTGTGAACAGGTGATGGATGGGCAGTGTCAGTGTGGACCCAATCACCCTTTCTAGCTGAAGTCCTCCCTCCACCACCTCCAGTTTAAATTACATTTGGAATATTATGGAGGACCAAGAAACCAAGAACCATCCCTCCCACACCCACCACCTCTGCTCCTCTCCCTCCCTCCACCTCTCCCTCCATCACTCTAAACACGTCCCCCTCATTCATAACTACCCTCATCTCCCCCCCCCCTCTCTCTCTCCTCCCCCTCATCACCCTCACACTCTCTCCTCTCTCCTCCCTCTCTCCCTCATCTCCCCATCACACCCTCCCACACCCACCACCTCTGCTCCTCCTCACACTCTCTCCTCCCCCATCCCCCTCCCATCACCCACCACCTCCCCCTCCTCCCCTCCCCCTCTCCCCTCTCCCCCCATCCCCCTCCCCTCTCCCCCTCTCCCCTCCATTCACCCTCACACACTCTCCTCTCTCCCTCTCCTCTCCCTCCATCCCTCCATCCTTCTCTCCCTCCATCACCCTCACACTCTCCCTCTCTCCTCACCACCTCTCCCTCCCACTTCTATCTTCGCTCCTCACTCTCCCTCTCTCCCCATCCTCCTCACTATCTCTCCCTCCCTCACTCCCCCCCCCCCCCCACACAGAGGCCACTCTCCCCCTCTCTTTCCCCTCTCCCTCACACTCACCGCGCGTTCCCGCCGTTTGACCTGTGACCCCTCTCCCCGCCATTGCTGGCCCCGCCCCCGCTGTCTCTGTGTTTCACTGACGGCGCGGCCCGGACAGCGGCGCGGGCGGGCGGGCACTGCCTGCACTGTGGATACACTGCATGTGTTCTTACAGATACTACAACATATGTGTTCCTTCTAGCTACTACATCTGTTCCTCCCTACAGATACAGATACTACATGTGTTCTCACAAATACTACATGTGTGTAGCTATCTAGATACTCTATGTGTTCTTACAGATACTACATATGTTACTTCTTAGATACCACATGTTACTCCCTACATACATGTGTTACTCCCTACATATACTACATGTGTTCCTTCCTACAGATATTGCACGTGTTCCGTCATAGCTACTACATATGTTCCTACAGATATTACATATATGCTCCTTCTTAGATACTGTATGTACTCCTACAGATACCACATGTGTTATTCCCTACATATACTACATGTGTTCCTTCCTAGCTACCACATATGTTCCTACAGATACTACATATGTGTTCCTCCCGACAGACTCTACATATGCGTTTAATTTCCTTATTCCCCCAGTATCATTGTCCCTGTTGCAGCTTCTATTTATTTAGTGAATTTAACCCAACACAAACACTTTAGTGGAATGTAATCAAATACAGAAAATATGGTGGCCAAACCTGTAGGGCTGATAAATAAAGATACAGAATGCTGGAGTAACTCAGCAGGTCAGGCAGCATCTCTGGGGAGAACATTTTGGATCAGGACCCTTCATCTCTCAACCCAAATCGTCACCCATTACTTTTTTCCTGAGATGCTGCCGGCCCTGCAGAGTTACTCCAGCATTTTGTGTCTACATTGTGAACCAGCATCTGCAGTTCCTTCCGATACATTTTGTTGTCTCTCAGATATAGATTGTTGAAAGTTAACGTAGCTTCAGCATGCAAATGGGTGTGAAATTTGCTATTAATGCAAGATAATTTGAATATTCAACTTGCTGTAATTGTGAAGATCTTGTGGAAATCTGCTCCCCCCCCCCCCCCCCCCCCAACACATCCCCAAGATATGATATACGTAGAAAAAGGGAGTGCAGCAAAGTTTCACCAGATTCGTGGTGAAGTGGTGGGTAATTGAGAATATAAACAATAGAAGCTGGAATAGGCAGCCAGCCTCTGGACTCTGCTCCAATGTGTTCATTTGGATCATGGCCAAGGGTGAAGTGAAATGATTCAGACTGGGCTTGTACTCTCTTCACTTCTGAAGAATGAGAGTTGAATTTAGAGAAATGTACAAAATTCTTATGCGGCCCGACAGAGTAGATGCGGGGTGATTTTTCTCCTGGCTGGAGGACTAGAGCCACGGTCATTGTCTCGAGATATGGAAGACAGACACAAAAAGCTGGAATAACTCAGCGGGTCAGACAGCATCTCTGGAGAGAAGGAATGGGTGTCATTTCGAGTCGAGACCCTTCTTCAGACTGAGAGTCAGGGGAAAGAGAAACATGAGATATAGATGGTGATGTCGAGAGATATAGAACAAATGAATGAAAGATATGCAAACAAAGTAACAATGATAAAAGAAACAGGCCATTGTTAGCTGTGTGTTAGGTGAGAACCTAGTTACAGTGAGATTAGATTGAGGTGCAGGCAAGCACCTAATAAACACCTGTGGCTGTGGTAGAGAGTCTGGGTTAAAATGTGGTGGTAGTGCCGGAGAGCTCGAGGAATCACAGAGAGGGAGCAGTGAGAGAGGATGTGGCAGAACTTTTGGTGCATTCATGCTAAATGCCGCAATGGTTGTACGATCAGGACTGAGCAGTAATCACTTGATCCAGAGGGTAGTGATTCGAGGAAACACTTTTTCTCACAGAGAGTTGTGTGTCTGTGGAATTCTCTGCCTCAGATGGTGGTGGAGGAAGGTTCTCTGGATACTTTCAAGTGAGAGCTAGATAGGGCTCTTAAAGATAGCGGAGTCAGGGGATTATGGGGAGAAGGCAGGAACAGGGTACTGATTGGGGATGATCAGCCATGATCACATTGAATGGCGGTGCTGGCTCGAAGGGCTGAATGGCCTACTCCTGTACCTATTATCAATTGTCTATTGTTGCAATTCCCCACTCAAGAGGCTTTGTTGCCTAGACATTCAGGATAGAGATCAAGATTCTTTTGTAACTATAAAGGGAATCAAGGGATGTGGGGTTGTTGAGGAAAGTACAGGTGATGTAGAACATCAGCCCCCCATTGTAATCAACTCAAACTAAGCAGGGACCAAATGACCTTGTTTCAATTTTTTATGTCATTAAATAAATAGAAGTAGTTGAGGATTTGTTTAATGGATTTACCGCGTACAATGAAGGGATAAAAATGTTGAACACATTTTAGAAAACAGATAGCAAGTACAGAAAGCAATGGTGTTCTTAATACAGAACACTTCTGATCCAGTATGAATGGTGATCTGGAGTTGACTTCAAGTTGCCGTGTCAGAGTGTGGACTGGACTTTGTCCATTGTTTGACTGATCTGCCTCTGGTCATCGAGGGCCAGCAGACAATGAAATGTAAGAATGTTTAGGTTCTCTCCCATCACCAGCTTGAGGGTTGATCACCACAATTCCCTGCAAAGCTCACTGTTCCTGAATCCTGGTGACTCATTTGAAAAAGTCAATACCTTTGATGCAACATTTTAAGTGTAAAAGTGAAGAACCAACTTGTGAGGATAATTCTCCTCTCTATTCATAATGTTAATCCATGTAATATTCATAATCCATTTAAACGGCAGCTTCTGAATCTTGCCCTTCAACACTTTTAGCAATTGTAAAGTCATCCTGCAGATTATCATGGCTCTTGCCGTTCCCTGGTTCCCTGGTCAAAGATATGCTTTTGGTGGCAGCTCCCAAATCTTTCTGTTCATTTATTTCTGCAGTTGGAAGAGCTCTCTGGTCCTCTTCACCCTGGTCCACTCTTGGAGATTCCGTTTCATCAATGACACTGAGGTCTTCCCGTTCATCCATCCCTGTGCCTGCCAACTCCTGCTCTGGCAGTTCATCCCTTTCAACGGTTGGAACATTGCTTTGCTCCTCGGAGTCTCCCCGCTCTGTCGTTGGAGATGGTGCCTCAGTAGCAGCGCTGAGGTCTTGCTCAACATCAGGTTTGGCGATTGGAAGTCCACCCTCATCCTCAGAATTCGCTTGTTCTAAAGGAGGCCCTACTTCAGTGGCAGCGCTGATTTGATCTTGTCCGCCAACAGGAACACTGCTCTGGTCCACGGAGCCTGCCTGTTCCAATGTTGGAGCTACAACTTCAATAGCAGAGCTGAGGTCTTGCTGTGTGTCACCAGAAATGCCACTCTGGCCCTCGGGGGCTGTCAGTTCAATTGCTGAAAATCCCGTGAGAGTGACATCACTGGCCATTAGATCTTTAATACTTTGTACTTTGGCTGTAGATTGAAAATGAAACAGCATTAAACATTCCAACCTAGTAGCAATGAAGATGGCAAGTCACTTAGAATTGCTATTCCTGGAACCTTGCTACTAATTTGCTCCTTTATATATGGTTATCATATACACAAAACATTGATTAACATGTGAAGTATAATGGTAAGAACTGTAGCTATTTCTTCAAAATGTTAGTCCTAGCTCTTTGGTCTGTGGTGACAATCCCCCCCCCCCACACACCTCAACCCCCTACATCGGATAGTGGATAGGTGAGGTTTTGGGTCAAGACCCTTCCTCAGACTGATTGTGGAGTAGAAAACTGGTAAAGGGGTGAAGCATGGTGACAACTAATAGGTTGACATAGGTGAAGGAGGGTATTGATAGGCAGGTAGTTGGAACAGATGCCAGAGATAAGAACAGAAGGTACGCATCAGGTTTGAAGTGTTGTGGATTGTGAAGCCAGGGGGGGTGGGGAAAGAAGGGGAAAATTAGGTGGAAGTCCAGGGTGGGGTGGGGCAAAGAGGAGGGAAAGGGGTGGGGGGTTTGCTCGTGACTACGGGTGCTGTCTGTACGGAGGCAGAAGCAGATATATAGTGCTCATATGCACACATCAAACCAAAACACATGGACATAAATGGATGCAATATGTGGTGCTAACAGTTCCCTTCAGCTGTCCTAATTGGAGGGCCACCTACCGCCCATTTACAAGTGAAAATTACTACATGGCAATACATTTATTTCTTGACACTTTACGAGAATGATCCCAGAAATGAGTGGGTTAACATATGGTGAACATTTGACGGCACTGAGCCTCTACTCGCTGGAGTTTGCTCGTTCTCCACGTAACCTGCGTGGGTTTTCTCCGAGATCTTCGGTTTCCTCCCACACTCCAAAGACGTCCAGGTTTGTAGGTTAATTGGCTTGGTATAAATGTAAAATTGTCCCTAGTGTGTGTAACTCTGAACTGAACTAAACGCAGAATTTTGCTTCATGCAGTTAAGACTTAAATTGATGAAGTCCAGTGAACATTTACTAGAATCCATTCCAGTAATGAGACATACTACTTCACCTGCAGACACTGTCAAGTAATCATGCTTCTGTGCATACACGGAGGTTCCAGGTAGGCTCATCAATAGGTTCATCTGCAGGCTAGTGAAGTGCCTGCCGTCCACATTATGGACTGAAATACTTTTCATACCCTAAAATCAAACAAGCGCATGAATTACTGTGTGTAGGGAGGAACTGCAGATGATGTTTGAAGCCGAAGAGAGACACAAAAAGCTGGAGTAACTCAGCGGGACAGACAGCATCCCTGGAGGGAAGGAATGGGTGATGTTTCGGGTCGAGACTCTTCTTCTGAGGGTCTCGACCTGAAACGGCACCCATTCCTTCTCTCCAGGGAAGCTGCCTGTCCTGCTGAGTTACTCCAACTTTTTGTGTCGATTTTAAGGTCAGGAATTAGACAGGTGATAATGCAGTTAGGATGCAATGCTTTTATCTAAAACACTTGACTGATGAATTCCTTAGATTGTCGTCACGGTTAATTGGTTCATTGCAGTATTTTTAAACGTAAAGCTCGTAGACATAAGCAGATAGATAGTGCTAATATGCACATATAGAAATAGTTTTGTAGATCCCAAAACACATAAATGGATGCATAAAGTGCTATCAGTTTTCTATTCCCTTCAGCTGTCCTAATTATACTGTCCATTTATAAGCGGAGACTACTACATTTAAATAAATGTCTTTGATGACACTTAACAAGAAGGATCCCATGAAGGAGTGGGTCAACATATGATGAACATTTGACGGCGCTGGGCCTGCACTCGCTGGAGTTTAGAAGGATGAGGGGGAACCTCATTGAAACACACAGAATAGTAAAAGGCCAGGATTGAGTGGATGTGGAGATGTTTCCACCAGTGGGAGAGTCTAGGACCAGAGGGCACAGCCTCAGAATTAAAGGACATTCCTCTAGCAAAGAGATGGGGGGGGGGATATCTTGATTCAGAGAATGTGGAATTCTTTGCCACAGAAGGCAGATAGATTCTTGATTAGTAGGGGGGGTGGGGCAGGGGTTATGGGGACAAGACAGGAGAATGGGGATTGAGAGGGAACAATAGATCAGCCATGATGGAATGGCGGAGTAGACTTGATGGGCCGAATGGCCTAATTTGGCTCCTATCACTTTTGAACTTTAAGATGAGAATGCTCTCTAGAATTAGCAGTAAGCACATCCATGTGTGGTTGTGGTAAAGACAGCTTCACGCCTCTTGCCATCACAGACCAGGAGTGGACCAAAGATGTGCTCTATGATCTTTGGAGTAGACAACTTACCAGTAAATCAGAGCATCGCTGGACACATTCATCATTTATGGAAGAGGCGGGAGAAGGTGGGTGCACAGAACCTGCAAACAAATGCATAATATAAAGCCGTTATCACTTCACCTTACACCTGGTCAGTCACAGTGGCGCAACGGTAGAGTTGCTGCCTTACAGTGAATACAGCGCTGGAGACCCGGGTGCTGTCTGTACGGAGTTTTACGTTCTCCCCGTGACCTGCGTGGATTTTCTTCGAGATCTTCGGTCTCCCCCCACAATCCAAAAACAGGTTTTTAGTTTAATTGGCTTGGTAAATGTAAAAATTGTCCCTAGTCAAGTCAAGTTTATTTGTCACATACACATACGAGATGTGCAGTGAAATGAAAGTGGCAATGCTCGCGGACTTTTGTGCAAAAGACAAACAACAAAATAACCAAACAAATTATAAACACAATCATAACACACATATTCTTTTACATAATAAATAATGGAAGGAAAAACGTTCTGTAGAGTTAGTCCCTGGTGAGATAGGCGTTTACAGTCCGAATTGCCTCTGGGAAGAAACTCCTTCTCAACCTCTCCGTTCTCACCGCATGGCAACGGAGGCGTTTGCCTGACCGTAGCAGCTGGAACAGTCCGTTGCAGGGGTGGAAGGGGTCTCCCATGATTTTATTTGCTCTGGAGTTGCACCTCCTGTTGCATAGTTCCTGCAGGGGGGTGAGTGAAGTTCCCATAGTGCGTTCGGTCGAACGCACTACTCTCTGCAGAGCCTTCTTGTGGGTGTACGATAGTGTTAATGTGCGGGGATCGCTGGTTGGCGCGGACTCGATGGGTCGAAGGGCCTGTTTCCACGCTGTATCTCTAAACTAAACTAAACCTCCTTTCCTATGAAGAAATTGCAGCAAATTGTGGACGCTGCCCTGACCATCACACAAACCAACCTCCCTTCCATTGACTCCATCTACACCTCACGCTGCCTCAGCAAGGCCAGCAGCATCATCAATGACAAATCGCACCCCGGCCACTCCCTCTTCTCCCCTATCCCGTCAGGCAAAAGGTATAAAAGTGTGAAAATATTATCACTTCACCTTACACCTCCAGATTCAGGGAAAGTTTCTTTCCAGCTGTTATCAGGAAACTGAACCATCCTGCCACAACCAGAGAGCAGTCCTGAACTATTATCTACCTCATTGGAGACCCTCGGACTATCTTTGATCGGACTTTGCTGGCTTTACCTTGCACTAAACTTTATTCCCTTATCATGTATCTGTACACTGTAAATGACTCGATTGTAATCATGTATTGTCTTTCCGCTGACTGGTTGGCACGCAACAGAAGCTTTTCACTGTACCTCAGTACACGTGACAATAAACTAAACTGAAACCAAAAACATACTTTGGATGGATTATGACTGTTCTCAAATAATAAAGCCATGCAGCACAGAATGGCCATTAGGCCCTTCAGCCTTTCAAGTCCATGTTGACCAGTAAACACTGATTTATACAAAATTTTCATGAATCCCTTTTAATTCTCCCTCACGTTCCTTTAGACTTTAGAAACACAGAGCAGTTACAGACCCTTTGTTCCACCCAGTCTGCGCTGGCAAGCAATCACCCCATTCACAAACACTATCCTACACACACTAGGGACAGTTTTTAACCAAAGTCTATTATCTTACAAACCTGCACATCTTTAGAATGTGGGAGAAAGCCCGCGGCACCTGGAGAAAACCCACGGGGTCTCATCTACCTTTCACCTTCATTCTACGGGCAACTTGCATTGATAATTAACCTGCCATTCTGCACATCTTGAGGATGCGGGAGGAAACACAGCAGTTGGAGGGAACTTGGTGGTGCAGCGCTAGAGTTGTTGCCTCACAGCGCCAGAGACCCAGGTTCGATCCTGATTACGGGTGCTGTCTGTACGGGGTTTGTATTTTCTCCCCGTGACCTGCGTGGGTTTTCTCCGGGATCTCCGGTTTCCTCCCACACTCCAAAGACATGCAGGTTTGTAGGTTAATTGGCTTCGGTAGGAATTGTAAATTGCCCCTAGTGTGTGTAGGTTAGCATTAGTGTTTGGGGATCGCTGGTGGGCCTGCTTCCATGCTGTATCTCTAAACTAAACTAAACCTGAAGAAACATTACAGGGCTGGGCACGAAAGTCAACCAGGACTCCTACTAAACCATGCTGAGGGGGCACACATTTCTCTTCCTACCAGGAAATGTCAAATAAATGAATGAAGGAAAATAGTAACCTTGATCCGTCTGTATGTTATCTTGGAAGTCAGAAAGATTGTTGTCAATACACTTTTGCAGCTTCAGATGATTGATGCCAAAATATTTGCACTGCAAATGCTGGAAGGAAGAAATAATAGGTCTGTTAAGTTACCAAGACAATAACAAGCCAACACCCCATACTGGCTGCCTGTCCCGCTGAGTTGCTCCAGCTTTTTGTGTCTATTTTCGGTTTAAACCAGCATCTGTAGTTCCTTCCTACACAGCACACCAAACAACCATCTACGAGCAAAATACCGCAGATGCTGGTAGTCTGAAATGAAAAATATTGTTGGAAATACTCAGGCCTGGATAGAATGAATGTGGAGAGGATGTTTCCACTAGTGGGGGAGTCCAGGACTAGAGGCCATATCCTCAGAATTTAAGGAAGGAGATGAGGAGGAATTTATTTGTCAGAAGGTGGCGAATCTGTGGAATTCTTTGCTACAGAAGGCAGTGGAGGCCAAGAAATGGATATTTTTAAGGCAGAGATAGATTCTTGATTAGTACAGGTGTCAGGGATTATGGGGAGAAGGCAGGAGAATGGGGTTGAGAGGGAAAGATTGAACTATGATGGAATGGAGGAGTAGACTTAATGGGTTGAATGGCCTTATTCTGCTTCTATCACATGACCTTATGAGGTGGTAAATGTGTCACTGTTAATGTTTTGGCTGAAGATAGACACAAAATGTTGGAGTAACTCAGCGGGAAAAGGAACACACCCCTGTCCTCTGTCTCCATCAATGGTGTGGATGTGCAGTTTACCAGGGAGTACAAGTACCTGGGAGTGTACCTGGACAGTAAACTGGACTAATCCAGGAACGCTGATGCCCTGTACAAGCAGGGACAGTGCCGGCTGTACTTTCCGAGGAGGCTCCACTCCTTCAACATCTGCAGTAAGATGCTGCAGATGTTCTACCAATTGGTGGTAGCCAGTGCCATCATCTCTGCTGCCGTGTGCTGGGGCAGCAGGGCGAAGGCTGCGGACGGCAACAGAATTAACAAACTCATCAGGAAGGCTGGCTCTGTCCTGGGGGTGGCAGTTGTATTCATGGGAGGTTGGTCTTGGAGGGGAGGATGCTCCTCAAACTGCGGAACATCTTGGACAATACAGCTCACCCCCTCCATGACACACTGGTTAACCTGAGGAGCACCTTCAGCAACAGGCTGGTTCCACCAAGACGCAGCACAGAACGCCACAGGAGATCCTTCTTCCCTGTGCTATCAAACTGCACAACTCCTCCCCCTTCTGTCGTGGAGTAGACCGACTCCCCTTCCACCCTGCTTCCCCCCCGCTTCCCCCCCCCCCTCAGGCTCAAAAATCCTTGCACATCCCCAAACCTGGGCATTCCACTCGTCACTTTAAATTCATGTCTCATGGATCTTGTTGTGTTTTATGACTGTCGGCAGATCAATATCCCTCCTGGGATAAACAAAGATCTATCATCTCGTATGACATTTGTTAGCAATAAGTTCCACATCACTATTTCACTATTTTATCTTTGTTTTTACCTGTTCTTCCATTCTGGATAAACCTCTTGAATTCCGAGGTGACCGAGTTTGTTTCTGCTTCTCGGTGAATTGATGCAGGATAACTTTCTTACTGACTGGAATCGGCATAATGTTAGCTGGAATTTTTCTCGCATCTTGATACCCATTGCGATTATATGCAGGTTGGCTCTTGGCTGCCGAATATTGGTGTATTAGACCTTGCTCTGTCACAAAGTCACTGTAGGCGGTAGAAACAGAAACATACCTTGTTACAAAGATAATTAAAAGCAAGAAAATAAATCACCGTCAAGCTACAAGTCATAGAATCATACAATCATACAGAGGTGTTGCATATCTGGGACATCTAACATGGGCAGAACCTACACAGTGAATGGTAGGGCTCTGGGGAGTGTTGTAGAGCAGAGGGATCTAGAAGTGCAGGTGCATGGTTCCTTGAAGGTGGAGTCGCAGGTAGATAAGGTGGTCAAAAAGGCTTTTGGCACTTTGACCTTCATCAATCAGAGTATTGAGTGTAGAGGTTGGGAGGCCATGTTGCAGTTGTAAAAGTTGTTGGTGAGACCGCATTTGGAATATTGTGTTCAGTTCGGGGCACCATGTTACAGGAAAGAAATTGTCAAGCTGGAATGGTTCAGAGAGGATTTACGAGGATGTTGCCAGGACTAGAGGTTGTGAGCTATAGGGAGAGGTTGAGTCGGCTGGGTCTCTATTCCTTGGAGTGCAGGAGGATGAGGGGTGATCTTATTGAGGTGTGTAATATCATGAGAGGAAAAAATTGGGTAGATGCACAGAAATTCTTGCCCAGAGTAGGGGAATCTAGGACCAGAGGACATAGGTTTAAGGTGAAGAGGAAAAGATTTAATAAGAATCTGAGGGGTAACTTTGGGTGGGGGGTGTATGGGACAAGCTGCCAGAGGAGGTAATTGAGGCCGGGACTATCCCAACGTTTAAGAAACAGTCAGACAGGTACATAGATAGGACATGTTTGGAGGGATATGGACCAAACACAGGCAGGTGGGACTAGTGTAGCCGGGACAAGTTGGCTGGTATGGGCAAGTTGGGCCGAAGGGCCTGTTTCCACATTGTATCACCCTATGGCTCTATGAGCAAGGAAACAGGCTCTTCAGCCCAACTCAACCAAGATGCCCATCCAAGGTAGTCCCATTTGCCTGCATTTGGCCCACATACTTATACAACGTTTCTATCCATTATCTGTCCAAATATCTTTGAAACATTGTGATTGTATTCACCTCTATCACTTTCTTTGGCAGCTGGTTCCATACGCCCACCACCCTCAAGTGTGAAAAATTTGCTCCTCAGCTCCCTTTCCCTTGTCACCCTCTAGTCCTAGACTCTCCCACTAGTGGAAACATTCTCTCCACACCCACTCCACCCAGGCCTTTCTTTATTTAATTAGTTTCAATGAGCTCCCCCCTCACTGAAGATTTCATTCCTTCAGTGTGAAGCACGATGTAGAATTACTTTACCCTCATTACCTGTGGTCTGCTTGCTGCACAATCCTCTTTGCCACTTCCGATAATTTGTTGCTGTGCTCTTTATACAATTGCTTCTGTGTGTCTTTCCATCTCTTCAGGCTCTGCTGTTTTCTGGCAAGGAAGGTGTACGGCTGTCCTCCTGTTGGTGCCTTAGTTTTAGCTTTTTTTCTCTGAGGAGAAGAAAAATGGTTTATTCTACAATCCTTGCCAAGGAGACTTGTCTGGGCAATTTTGGAGAATGGCAGCCTACTAAATGTACCATTCAAGTTTTGGCTGAATGGGTGATACAGAGTTTCTTGCCCAGAGTAGGGGAATTGAGAACCAGAGGTCATAGGTCTAAGGTAAAGAGGGAAAGATGTTACAGGAATCTTAAGGGTAACCTTTTCACACGGATGGGATGGTGGGTGCATGGAACAAGTCACCGGACGCGATAGTTGAGTCAGGTGAAACATGTAGGAAGGAACTACAGATGCTGGTTTTAAACTGAAGATAGAAACAATGTGCTGGAGTTACTCAGCGGGACAGGCAGCATCTCCGGAGAGATGTAATGGGTGAAGTTTCGGATCGAGACCCGAAATCTGAAGAAGGATCTCGACCCGAAACGTCACCTATTTCCTTCCCTCCATAGATGCTGCCTCACACGCTGAGTTTCTCCAGCATTTTTGTCTACCTTCGATTTTTCCAGCAACTGCAGTTCTTTTTTAAACATTACACTCTTGATGTTGAGTTAGCAGGATGAAAATCTATGATTCGCTCTTATGCAGGGCTACATATCCAGATTGCAGTTCTGATGGATAGCCACACTAACAATGTGACATCTATTTGGTGAGATGCTAGACTGAGCTGACCCAGGCTGATTCATCATTATCCCACAATTTACATCACTGAAAGAGGACGTCTGGTCTTTATGGGAATCTGCAGTGTGAAAATTAGCCACATCTTTCTTTACATGTTAACAGTTAAAAAAAAAACATTATTGATTGCAAAGCATTGCAACATGTCTAGGACCAGAGGCCACAGCCTCAGATCAAAAGGATGGACCTTCGGAAAGTAGTTGAGTAGGAATTTTAGTCAGAGGGTAGTGGAGGCCAAGCGATATTTTTAAGGCAGAGATTGAAAGATTCTTGATTAGTATGAGTGTCAGGGGTTATGGGGAGAAGGCAGAATAATGGGGTTGAGAGGGAGAGATAGATCAGCCATGATTAAATGGCGGAGTAGACATGATGGGCCGAATGGCCAGATTCTACTCCTATGAACATTTTGGATTTGAACGGAGCAATACCAATGTGAGTGTTGGTTATAAGCAGCAGCAGGTGTGCCGTTGCAAATATACCAGTGGTGCTGACAGTAACAGTAAGTCCACGTTTGGTGACACTCACCATCTTCTGCCTTTGTTTCTGTTCCACTGACAGTCCATCAAGTTGATCAAATGGCTGACCCTGGAAGCTGATTTCTTTGAAGGAGACAGACTTTGGAGTTATGCTGCTATGTGAAAAACTGGAAGAAAACCTAATTAAACATCTATACCTTTTGTTCTATTTACTGACTTTCTTTATTACAGCACAGTTTCCGTAATGGAGTAGAGCATGACCTGGTTTTATTTATTCAGATTTCATATTTGGAAACTCAGTTCTGGTCACTAGTTCTGTGAGACTGCAACTTCACCAGCACCATTACCCTTCTTTTGTCTTGGAATATTGAGCGATTGAGCCATGATTGAATGGATTTCCAGGTCAAAGGCCCAGAAGACCCATTCAGCCCCTTGAATGTGTCCCCTTCAATTGGATAATGACAAACCTGTATCTTATCTCCAATATCTCTCTTCATTCCATACATTAATGTACTTTAATGTAATGCCCCATTTTTCTGAGTTGGCCCCATCGCAATAAATCATTTATCTCCATACAAAATGCTTTGTCCCGCAGTAATATTCCATAGGAAAGGGAATACAAGGCACACTTCCATAATTTGACCATTGCAGCTCAGAAATATTCCTCTTCTACACTGATTGACGGTTGCTATGGGCAGCGAGATTTAGTTTAGTTTAATTTAGAGATACAGCGCGGAAACAGGACCTTCTGCCCACCGAGTCCACGCTGACCAGCGATGCCCGCACATTAACACCATCCTGCACTAGGGACAATTTACACACACACCAAGCCAATTAACCTACAAACCTGTACGTCTTTGGAGTGTGGGAGGAAACCAAAGATCTCGGAGAAAAACCACGCAGGTCACTGGGAGAATGTACAAACTCCGTACAGACAGTACCGGTAGTCGGGATGGAACCCGGGTCTCTGGCGCTGTGATGCAGCAACTCTACCCGCTGTGCCACCGTGCCACCCTAGATTAGTTCTGATCATTTCTGATAATATCTGAGCAATCTAATTCCTGAGCAATCATCTGCTGTTCTTCCTTACGATTTTGCGTGCTTCTTCGGCCACTTCCTCTTGTTCCTAGGGTTTGGAACCCAGATATAGGTGGTCTTCCCCATGTACTGGTCACAGGTGGAAGGCTGTTGATGCAAATCGATCACCTCAACCTACAGACAGGGGGAACATTGTGAATGGGATCTGCCGGTACTTTTACACGTCAATATACAGTTCTGTACTAAAATGCCACAATACAAATATTTATTTTCTTCACTCATTTTAATTGTCAACCTAACTAAGAGTAAATGATCATTGCAAGGAGACAGTACATCAAGCCTCCTGGGTCCCATCATGTGGCACGTGGATGGATCGCCATTATTCTGTCTTTCTCACTCAGAACAATAACTCTATCTATAAAAATACATAGTAATCAACACCAATAAAATAGATCATTTTGTCACAATATGTAGTTTAGTTTAGAGATACAACGCGGAAACAGGCCCCTCGGCCCACCAAGTCCACACCAACCATCGATCACACAAACACTAGTTTTATGTTATCCCGGTATCGCATCCTACACATTAAGGGCAAAGTTGATGGCAGGTTTCAAGCCTTAAAGTGGTTCATCTTCTCTCCATAATGAGTTATCGAGCCAGTCATAGAGTCAAATGCAGCCTGTATGTAGGAAAGAACTGCAGATGCTAGTTTAGATTGAAGGTAGACACAAAACAAAGGAGTAACTCAGCAGGACAGGCAGCATCTCTGGAGAGAAGGAAAGGGTGACGTTTCGGGTCGAGACCTTCCTTCCGAAACGTCACCAACTCCTTCTCTCCAAAAATGCTGCCTGACCCGCTGAGTTACTCCAGCATTCTGTGTCTATCAATGACAATAACATAACAATGTGGAAATGCCGGAGAGAAAAATGAAAGGGCAATAAAAATACTGTGTTCTTAAAAATCTCTTCTGAACATTTTAATTTATCAGTTATAAAAATATTGCATCTGGGACACAATAATAAATAACTGATGGTTATATGGTAGATGGTAACAACCTATTCAGTCGCCAATTGTTTTTGGGAGGGCATGAAGATGTCAGGTAAAGCATGTATGCAATAGCAATATATCTAACCAGAATTAGCAGCTGCATATTACATAGAAAATAGGTGCAGGAGTAGGCCATTCAGCCCTTCGAGCCAGCCGCGCCATTCAATATGATCATGGCTGATCATCCAGAATCAATACGCCGCTCCTGATTTCTCCCCATAGCTCTTGGTATAGTTAGTCCTAAGAGCAAAATCTAACTCCCTCTTGATATTGACCCAGGGCTCACTAATGCATGATAATTCCAACCTCCAAGGTGACACCTTCACCATGATTATAGAAGTTGGGAGGTCATGTTGCAGTTGTATAAGACGTTGGCGAGGCTGCATTTAGAGTATTGTGTTCATATTGGGCACCGTGTTACAGGAAAGATGTTGTCAAGCTGGAAAGGGTTCAGAGAAATTTTGTTCATCGTAGATTTACGAGGATGTTGCCAGGACTTGAGGGTCTGAGCTCTAGGGAGTGGTTGAGCAAGCTAGGACTCTCTTTCTTGGATCGCAGGTGGATGAAGGGTGATTTTATCGATGTGTATGAAATCATGAGAGGAATAGATCGGGTAGACGCAGAGAATCTCTTGCCCACAGTAGGTGAATCGAGGACCAGAGGACATTGGTTCAAGATGAAGGGGAAAAGATTTAATAGGAATCTGAGGGGTATCTTTTTCACACAAAGGGTGGTGTTGGCTGTTGTGGGCAAGTTGGGCTGAAGCACCTGTTTCCAGGCTATAAGACTCTATGACTCTATGTATAAACCTACAATAGTCCAGCCCTCACCACAAGCCCCTTCACACCAACCTTTCTGGCACTGACAGGTCTGTCCCTGCTTGGAGGAGAACAAGAACGACTTCTGGTATAGCGCACAAATTCCATACTGTAATAGCAGAAATCAGGCGTTAACATCAAAGAGACATGGTACATGCCAAACTAACAACATAGGTAAATATTATACACACCCAGAAAAACCCTTCTCATTGCAAAGTTCCAGGTTACTGTTTTCTGTTACTGATTACTCAGGGATAGATATTAATGATTCCAGGACTCCTAAATTAGATTTATTACTCTGCTCCTATAATACCCTGTAGTTGTGATTGCCAATGATAATACCCAATATCTGTATCTTGATGGATCTTGATCATGTATTAGTTAAGTAGTCTTGAGTATTAGTTAAGTAATCTTGAGTATTAGTTAAGTAGCAGCAATTCTGCGATCTAAATGCACTTCTATTATTGTGTAGTAGTGATCTTCTGCTATTATAGTTATACATACAGTGTGGAAACAGGCCCTTCGGCCCAACTTGCCCATGCTCACCAACATTAGTTCCACCTGCCTGTGATGGCCCATATCATGTTCATAAGTCATAGCTGCAGTTAGGTCATTTGGCCCAGAAAGTCTACTTGATTTTCCTATTTTTCTATCCATGTACCTGTCCAAATGTTTCTTAAATGTTGTGATGGTACTTGCCTCAACTACCTCTTCCGGTAGCCATTACCATATGCCTACCACCCTTTGTGTAAAAAATGTATTAAGAAAAGTAAATATCTGTCACTGTTAATCAACTCTGCATGCGGAAGATTATATGTAAACATGTGGTGGCATGGACACATGCAACTAAGACTGTCAGTATTGAAGACTATAGCATTCACCTGAGCTATGTAACTCTTTGCATGCTGATCCCAGAAGGGGATCTGCTATCAAACATAACAATCACCCCAAAGTTAGACACAAAATGCTGGAGTAACTCAGCGGGTCAGGCAGCATCTCTGGAGAACATGCATAGGTGATATTTCACAGAGTGCTGGAGTAACTGAGCGGGTCAGACAGCATCTCTGCAGAACATGGATAGGTGACGTTTTGGGTTGGGACCGTTCTTCAAACATTATTGAAGACTGTTTGATTGTGTGAGATAGTTTACGTGAGAAGCCACTTTTGTTTTAAACTGCTACACTCAGGTAGGTACTCTTGCGGCACTTTTGGGGAGTGTTGAAGTATTTAGATTCAGTAAAGGAACAGTTATCTGTATTTTTATGGGTGGTGCATGTTTTGGAGAGGTGTTTCTGTGTGAGGCGTATCAAAAGTGTGGTATTTCATATATGAGAGAATATGGAATATGTGAGACAAAAAAATGTGCTACACAGATGTAAAGGTGAATGCCACTGCAGAGACGTAGGCAGAAGAATACAGTCGCTAATCACAAGGGATATGAGTAGAAGTAGGCCATTCGGCCCATCAAGTCTACTCCGTCATTCAATCATGACTGATCTATTTCTCTCTCCTAACCCCATTCTCCTGCCTTCTCCCTATAACATCTGGGACCCGTACTAATCAAGAATCTATCTATCTCTGCCTTAAAAATATCCACTGACTTGGCCACCACATCCTTCTGTGCCAAAGAATTCCACAGATTCACCACCCTCTGATTAAATAAATTTCTTCTCATCTCCGTCTTAAAAGAACGTCCTTTAATTCTGAGGCTATGACCGCTAGTCCTACACTCTCCCACCAGTGGAAACATCCTCTCCACATCCACTCTAATCATTTCTGTGAGTGGATAGGATAAAGACATTCACTTCCACTAGGTCAGCACTGTGGCGCGGTGGCAGAGTTGCTGCCTTACCGCGCCAGAGACCCGGGATCAATCCTGACAAGGCTGGTCTCTGTACGGAGTTATGTATGTTTTCCCCGTGTCCTACGTGGGTTGTCTCCGAGATCTTCGGTTTCCTCCCACACACCAAAGACGTACAGGTTTGTAGGTTAATTGCCTTGGTATAAATGCAGCGTGTGTAGGTTAATGTAAATGTTGCGGGGATCGCTGGTCAGTGTGGATTCAGTGGGCCGAAGAGCCTGTTTCCATAATGTATCTCTAAACTAAAAAAAACTAAACTAAGATTTGAAAAAGATTTAGAATCTCTGTTCTGATCTCTGATCAAATTTAGACCCAGCCGAATGGCTGATTATATTTTAGAGTCAACATAGAAACATAGAAAATATGTGCAGGAGTAGGCCATTCGGCCCTTCGAGCCTGCACCGCCATTCAATATGATCATGGCTGATCATCCAACTCAGTATCCTGTACCTGCCTTCTCTCCATACCCCCCTGATCCCTTTAGCCACAAGGGCCACATCTAACTCCCTGTTAAATATAGCCAATGAACTGGCCTCAACTACCTTCTGTGGCAGAGAGTTCCAGAGATTCGCCACTCTCTGTGTGAAAAATGTTTTTCTCATCTTGATCCTAAAGGATTTCCCCTTTATCCTTAAGCTGTGACCCCTTGTCCTGGACTTCCCTAACATCGGGAACAATCTTCCTGCATCTAGCCTGTCCAACCCGTTAAGAATTTTGTAAGTTTCTATAAGATCCCCCCTCAATCTTCTAAATTCTAGCGAGTACAAGCCGAGAGTCAAGTCAAGAGTGATAGACTGATACAGTGTGGAAACGGGCCCCTCGACCCAACATTCCCACACCGGCCAACATGTCCCAGTTACACTAGTCCCACCTGCCTGCGTTTGGTCCATATCCCTCCAAACCTGTCCTATCCATGTACCTGTCTAACTGTTTCTTAAACATTGGGATAGTCCCAGCCTCAACTACCTCCTCTGGCAGCTTGTTCCATACACCCACCAACCTTTGTGTGAAAAAGTTCCCCCCTCAGACTCCTATTAAATCTTTCTCCCTTCACCTTGAACCTATGTCCTCTGGTCCTTGATTCCCCTACTCTGAACAAGAGATATTTTGTTGGGTTCTCTCTCAGTCCTCACCTGCTTCCAAGGCTGGTCCCCAACACACTGGTAGACTGCAAGATATCTGGATGGGCTGATTTATAGGACTGCGCACTAATAGCTGTTTTCCTTGAAATTATAGGCGCAGAAGATACATCAATAGCTTTATCTGCACTCCACTGAGGGAGCTCCAGTATATTCAGAGGTGGAAGATCATCTGCAAATGAAAGCAGACAATCACTGATATGCATGTCTTCAGAAGCCAAGCCCTCCTCCAAATATCATTTGTAACAAACTATACATCAAAGAAAGATCGGGTGGCAGTATTTATACAAAGTACTCCAAAAATTTAATATGGGAGAATTTTATCAGATGGGTAAAATGACTATATGATAAACCGATGGCAAGAATATTAACTAATAATATGTTATCTCCAGAATTCCAATTATCGAGGTGCAATAGGCAGGGATGTGTTTTATCACCCCTGTTATTTGCCCTTATGATAGAGCCTCTGGCTGAAAGGATAGGAATGCATCCGAATATTCAGGGATATAACACTAATGACTCAAATAACAAAATTTAATTATATGCAGATGATATACTTTTATATATTACAAATTCACAAACGAGCATCCCGACTTTATTAAATTTAATAGAAGGATTTGGTTCTTTTTCAGGATATAGAATAAATTTGAATAAAAGTAAAATTATGTCATTAAAGCCGCAGAAAGCGAATCACCTATTAAAATTTCCATTTAAAATTGCAACGAAAAAATTTAATAATTCTCTGCAATTTCTTGTGGTTTTGGATGGGAGATGTTCCCAAACCAAACTACACCTTTATGGGCGTACGATGGCGTAGCAGTAGAGTTGCTTGCAGTACAGCGGTACAGCACTTGCAGCCCCAGAGACCCGGGTTCGATCCCGACTACGGGTGCTGTCTGTGTCGGGTATGTACGACTCCCCATTGCCGCAAGAGTTTTCTCCAAGATCTTCGGTTTCCTCCCAGGCTTGAAGATTAATTGGCTTGGTATATTTGTAAATTATGTGTAGGATAGTGTTAATGTGCGGGGATCGCTGGTCGGTACAGACTCGGTGTGCCGAAGGGCCTGTTTCCGCACTACATCTCTAAACTAAAACCAAACTACACCTTTACCTTGCTTTTCTGGAGGGAACTTGCGGACAGGCTGTAATCTGATGCGTGGAAGGCCGCGCTCCAGACGTCTGAAGGTTGCCCAGCACAGTGGGTGTTGACAGACGACATTATCACACAGGGTCTCATCCACAATGTTATATAATCGCTGCCACTCTGCCATGGCTCTAGGGGAAGAGTCAAGAGTGTTTTATTGTCATATATCCCAGATAGAACAATGACATTTTTACTTGCCGCAGCACAACAGAATATGTAGACATAATACACTGTAATCAATATGATAGACAAGAGATGAAAAATCAGTGTGTATATATACACATACTCACAAGTACACAAACACACACACACACACACACATATATATATATATATATACACACACACATATTCAAAAAACAAACAACAGTAGTGCAATAATAATAATAATAATAATAATAATAATAACAATAATAATAATAATAATAATCTATTGTAGTTCAGAGCTTATTTGAGGTTGTAGTGTTTAATAGCCTGATGGCTGAAAGAAGAGGTTGTACTGCGTGTCATCTGACTGTGAAGAAAGGAACTGCAGATGTTCAGTTTAGTCTATTGTCACGTGTACCGACGTACAGTGAAAAGCTTTTGTTGAGTGCTAACCAGTCAGCAGAAAGACAATAAATTATTACAATTGAGCCATTTACAGTGTATAGATACGATACTTTGTCCCTTTGTCTCGTTTTCACGCCTTACACTTCCTTATCTGTTTCTCCCTCTCCCCTGACTGTCTGAAGGGTCTCAACGCGAAACGTCACCCATGCCTTCTCTCCAGAGGTGCTGCCTGTCCCGCTGAGTTACTCCAGCTTTTTGTGTCTATTCTCTGTACCCTTTCAAACTATGTTCAATAATTGTTTAAATTTGGATAATTGAATGGATGAATTGAGTCAGTGAAGAGTTAACCAATTTTGGAGTTTGCCAATATTTTCAGTGGCTCCCAGAATATACCGATAATTGTGGGCTTTTCCCTCAGATTGTGTTATTAAATGCAGGGGTTCCATTGGAGTGCACACACGCTGTGTATCTTGATGAATATATGCAGTGTTTTTACTGTGTATTGCAAATGTCAGGTTGCCTAATGGAATCATTTAATGTTCATAATTACTCATAATGACTAACTTACTGGCAGTGGTGACTTGCTTTAGCAACTGGGCTTTCGTGGGCTCAATGCCAATGTGAGTAATTAAGAGTGAGCCAACCCTTGGCGCTTGTCAGAATTTGCAGGACCCCTGTGCAGTGCAGGAATATATCCAGGAGGTTTTATTGGATTGTTTCAATAATTGCACGGATTCCAGAATCTGCCAGTATTTGCAGGGATTTCCTTTGAGTTTAGCAGTACTTGCAGGAGGCCTTGAAGTCTGGGAACATTGGCCATGGTTCTGGAGAGCACCAGTATTGTTAAAAGCCCTTGATAGGTGCCGGTAGTTTCAGAGCTCCCTTGTGGGACTGCGTCATTATTTGCCGTGGTGCTTGCTAGTCTGCTGGGAAATGGTATGGACCTGATGGGCTGAATGGCATCTGTACCATAATAAATCAATAAATGATAGGGATGAAATAAAATGTTAATGGACTGGTTATTTGGCAGAAAAGTGACAAAAGAGATTCAATGCAGAAGTATGCCATAAATGATTGGAAATACTGACAAGCATTTTGTGGGGCTCGGTGATGCAGCGGTAGAGTCGCTGCCTCATAGTATCAGAGAATTGGGTTCAATGCGGACTACGGGTGCTGTCTGTACGGAGTTTGTACATTCTCCGTGTGACCCACGTGGGTTTACTTTGGGTGCTCAGGTTTCCTCCCACACTGCAGAGACGTGCAGGTTTTTAGGTTAATTGGCTTTGGTAAAATTGTAAATTGTCCCAAGGTTATAGGAATCTGCATGGGTACATGGTGATCACTGGGCGACACGAACTTGTTTCCACACTGTGTCTCTAAAGTAACGCACCATTGTGTAAAGTATAGACATACAATTGGTAAATTTGCCCAAATGTATGGGGTGATCGCTGGTCGGCGATGACTCGGTGGGCCAAAACCTTTAGACTTTAGACACTGTATCTCTAAATTCTAAAGATATATGGCCTAGGTATTTCCTAGGTATTTGTGGAAACATGTCGAACAATCACTGAGCAAACTCCCACCGCTGTTTTAGTAATGGATCAGATGTATGGAACCATGTATGTATGAACCATGACATGGACCAGAGCACCCAGAAGAAGGATCCCATAGCTGTAGTCCATTTAGATCAATATCAGAGAAGGTGAAAATAGAAGGACAGACAATACTGTTGAATGATCAGTAAGGAAGCTCTCCCAGGGATTCTATCCAAAAGTTACCATCAACCAACAACACTAAGACTGATTGTGTAAGAAGGAACTGCAGATGCTGGTTTAAACCGAAGATAGACACAAAATGCTGGAGTAACTCAGCGGGACAGACTGGAGAGAAGGAATGGGTGATGTTTCGACCTGAAATGTCACCCATTCCTTCTCTCTAGAGATGCTTCCTGTCCCGCCGAGTTACACTAAGACTGATTATTTGGTCACCATTGTGTTCTTTCCAGGAGTTGCATGCTTCACATCAGTGGCATGGGGACGCCCTGAGGTTGTGCGGGAAGACTACAGCCTTGGACGTTCATAAGTGATAGGAGCAATATTAGGCCATTTGGCCCATCAAGTCCACTACACCATTCAATCATGGCTGATCTATCTTTCCCTCTCAACCCCATAACCCCTGACACCCGCACTAATCAAGAATCAATCTCTGCCTGAAAAATACCCACTGACTTGGCCTCCACATCCCTCTGTCGCAATGAATTCCACAGATTCACCACCATCTGACTGAAGAAATTCCTCCTCATCTCCTTCCTAAAGGAACGTCCTTTAATTTTGAGGCTGTGACCTCTGATCCTAGACTCTCCCCACACACGTTCTTCCTCTCTTCTGGTTCTACAGCAGGTGAGGCAATTGCTTGTCGTCGAGAGTTAAAGGAAATAGAAAACCCACTTGGCGAAAGAATCCACTGAAGCAGCAGCGGAGGCGGAGGTGGGTCCGAGTGTCCGGCGGCTGGAGTTGCTGCACTTACCGGGAGCGGGCGGTCACCGCGCTCTGGGCCTGGGCCTGGGCCGTAGCTTAGCAACGGGCCTGGGCTGTCGCCTAGCAACGGGCCTGGGCCATCGCCCACCCCCGAGCATGCGCGCTCCGACGCCTTGTCAGGGAAATCCCCTCCTCTTTCCTCTAGAGGGACACAGGCGACGGGGAATCCCTCACTGTGATATGTGTGTGTAGGCGGCAAGGGAATCCCTCACTGACACGCGTGTAGGCAGCAGGGAATCCCTCACTGACACGCGTGTAGGCAGCAGGGAATCCCTCACTGACACGCGTGTAGGCAGCAGGGAATCCCTCACTGGGATATGTGTGTGTAGGCGGCAAGGGAATCCCTCACTGACACGCGTGTAGGCAGCAGGGAATCCCTCACTGACACGCGTGTAGGCAGCAGGGAATCCCTCACTGACACGCGTGTAGGCAGCAGGGAATCCCTCACTGACACGCGTGTAGGAAGCAGGGAATCCCTCACTGACACGCGTGTAGGCAGTAGGGAATTCCTCACAGTGATCTGTGTGTGTAGGCGGCAAGGGAACCCCTCACCGTGACATGTGTATGTAAGCGGCAAGGAAATCCCTCTGACACGCGTGTAGGCAACAGGGAATTCCTCGCCGTGACACGTGTGTGTAGGCGGCAGGGAATCCCTCACTGTGACACGCTCGCGTGTAAACAGCAGGGAATACCAACACTAAAGGGATATAGGCGGCAGGGAATCCCTCACTGATACACGCGTGTAGGCGGCAGGGAATCTCTCGCTGATACACGCGTGTGGGCGGCAGGGAATCCCACTGGCACCCGCGTAAGCAGCAGGGAATCCCTCACTGTGACACGAGTGTGAGCAGCAGGTAATTCTTCATTATGACTTGAGAGTAGGGGCAAGAGGGAATCCCTCACTATGACAGGAGTGTAGGGGCAAGAGGGAATCCCTCACTGTGACATGCCTGTGTGCAAGAGGGATCCCTCCACTAAATGGATACAGGCAAGACGGAATCTCTCACTGTGACACAGGTGTGGGCAACTGGAAACCCAATGCTGTAGCATGCCTGTAGATAACAGGGAATCCCTCATTGTAACGTGTGCAATGTTTAAGTGCAAACACTATTAGGCATGACACTAATCTGTGAGTCTGTGGAATTCTCTGCCTCAGAGGGCTGTGGAGGCAGGTTCTCTGGATGCTTTCAAGAGAGCTAGATAGGGCTCTAAAACAATAGCGGAGTCAGGAGATATGGGGAGAAGGCAGGAACGGGGTACTGATTGGGGATGATCAGCCATGATCACATTGAATGGTGGTACTGGCTCAAAGGGCCAAATGGCCTACTCCTGCACCTATTGTCTATTGAATGTATGGATGCTTCGACTATTGGGAGTTCTTCAGTTTCTGTTTTGTATATATATTTTTATTCTGAATAAAAGTTCATTTTTGGAAAAAAAAGTTTATCAAGAAGAATTGGGCAACCTTTCATCAGTGTATATACATTTTTTCAGGAGACTCACCATTTTATCCATGTTCTCCAATGGTGCTGTGAGCCGCTGAGTTACTCCAGCACTTTGTATCTCTTCTCTGTAAACCAGCACCTGCAGGTCCTTGTTCCTCCTAAAACATTAGCTTTGTTTCTCTCCACATATACAGCCTGGCCTACTGCATATCCACAGCATATTATTTTTTATTTCAGCATATGCAGTTTTCTTTTGTTTTCCGTTTATTTCCTCTGGGAATATCTCCATCCAATATAGTACAGGTGTAACATAAAAACACAAGAAATAAAAGCAGAATTTGGTGCTTTGTGTTACACGCATGATTCCAGCATCTACACTTCCTGTGGCGCTGGGTAAAAGATAATGTTAAATTGAAATGTAAGCTATACCAAGTGCTAAGTTTAGTGGTAGACCATAGGACTGGGAAAATGTTAGGATTTAGTGGCAAATGCCTATAAAGCTCATACGGTGGTAGAGAATGAATTGTGAGAAAATTTACACCGTGGACAACAATAATCAATAAATGTTTGGATATAGAGGAAAAAGACAGCATAGGGTCTCTAAAGAATGAGGCTAGTAAATTAGTAACAGCAAACAAAGAAATGGCAAATATGTTGAATACATTTTTGCATGTGTTCATCGTGGAAAACATTGTGAATATCACTAAGATATCAGATGGGCTCATTTTTTAATTTATGGTAGAATGTACAAATTTACCAAAAGGCCTATTTCCATGCTGTATCTCTAAACTATATTTGCTCTAATTATTTGAGGGTGTAACATAGAAACATAGAAAATAGGTGCAGGAGTAGGCCATTCGGTCCTTCGAGATTCAATATGATCATGGCTGATCATCCAACTCAGTATCCTGTATCTGCCTTCTCTCCATACCCAAATGGCCAAGGGCCACATCTAACTCCAATGAACTGGCCTCAACTACCTTCTGTGGCAGAGAATTCCAGAGATTCACCACTCTTTGTGTGAAAAATGTTTTCCTCATCTCAGTCCTAAAAGATTTCCCCCTTATCCTTAAACTGTGACCCCTTGTTCTGGACTTCCCCAACATCGGGAACAATCTTCCAGCATCTAGCCTGTCCAACCCCTTAAGAATTTTGTAAGTTTCTATAAGATCCCCCCTCAATCTTCTAAATTCTAGCGAGTACAAGCCGAGTCTATCCAGTCTTTCTTCATATGAAAGTCCTGACATCCCAGGAATCAGTCTGGTGAACCTTCTCTGTACTCCCTCTATGGCCAGAATGTCTTTCCTCAGATTAGGAGACCAAAACTGTACGCAATACTCCAGGTGTGGTCTCACTAAGACTCTGTACAACTGCAGTATAACCTCCCTGCTCCTATACTCAAATCCTTTTGCTATGAATGCTAACCTACCATTTGCCTTCTTCACTGCCTGTTGCACCTGCATGCCTACTTTTAATGACTGGTGTACCATGACACCCAGGTCTCGTTGCATCTACCTTTCCTAATCGGCCACCATTCAGATAATAGTCTACTTTCCTGTTTTTGCCACCAAAGTGGATAACCTCACATTTATCCACATTATACTGCATCTGCCATGCATTTGCCCACTCACCCAGCCTATCCAAGTCACCTTGCAGCCTCCTAGCACCCGCCACACAGCTAACACTGCCCCCCAGCTTTGTGTTATCCGCAAACTTGGAGATGTTGCATTCAATTCCCTCGTCCAAATCATTAATATGTATCGTAAATAGCTGGGGTCCCAGCACTGAGCCTTGCGGTACCCCACTAGTCACTGCCTGCCATTGTGAAAAGGACCCGTTTACTCCTACTCTTTACTTCCTGTCTGCCAGCCAGTTCTCTATCCACATCAATACTGAACCCCCAATACCGTGTGCTTTAAGTTTGTATACTAATCTTATGTGAGACCTTGTCGAAAGCCTTCTGAAAGTCCAGATATAACACATCCACTGGTTCTCCCTTATCCACTCTACTAGTTACATCCACGAAAAAATCTATAAGATTCTTCAGACATGATTTACCTTTCATGAATCCATGCTGACTTTGTCCAATGATTTCACCACTTTCCAAATGTGCTGCTATCCCATCTTTAAGAACTGATTCTAGCAGTTTCCCAACTCCCGACGTTAGACTAACTGGTCTGTAATTCCCCGTTTTCTCTCTCCCTCCCTTTTTAAAAAATGGGGTTGCATTAGCTACCCTCCAATCCTCAGGAACTACTCCAGAATCTAAAGAGTTTTGAAAAATTATCACTGATGCATCCACTATTTCTGGGGCTACTTCCTTAAGTACTCTGGGATGCAGCCTATCTGGCCCTGGGGATTTATCGGCCTTTAATCCATTCAATTTACCTAACACCACTTCCCGGCTAACCTGGATTTCACTCGCATGAAAAGTTAGAGAATAGTACAGTGCAAGAACAGCCCCAGTGTCCATCGGTTCATCTGATGTGGTATCAACATGAGGTTTATCACATGTGTTGGAAAGAACAGCAGATGCTGGTTTAAATCGAAGGTAGACACAAAATGCTGGAGTAACTCAGCAGGACAGGCAGCATCTCTGGAGAGAAGGAATGGGTGACGTTTCGGGTCGAGACCCTTCCTCAGTCTGAAGAAGGGTCTCGACCCGAATCGTCACCCATTCCTTCTCTCCAGGGATGCTGCCTGTCCCGCTGAGTTACTCCAGCATTTTGTGTCGACCTAAGGTTTATCCCATTTTGTTCATAGTCCCCATGCGTTTTCAACCAGTAACTGTTCCACTGAAAACTAGCTAGTCACCAGCATAGCCTGAGACAAGATAAAAAATGCTGTGACAGGTACTATGGAAATAATGTTTTTATTAAAGATTAGCTTAAAAGTTATAACACAGCAGCTAAACGTATCAACAAGCAAAACAATTTACAACTTTTTTTGTGGAACTCCACTTATTATAAAACAGGTCAATCGCTCCATTTTAACAATTCTCTACAGGCACAAAGTTATCTTTCAAAGAAGTTGGGACCCTGTTGAAAAACAAAAAGGTTCTGTTAAAGGTGAAATTGGATATCTTACTAATCACGTTACATACTAATATAGTAAACCTCGGAAAATCTGACAAGGTTGAGACTTTGATGGCACTGGTTAGCAGATTTTCTGGGCTATTGGATTAATTTTCTGGACCAGGCTACTAATACTTGAACATGATTTTACTTCACTTTTTTAAAAATCAGATGTTACCCAGTAGAATAATGATGTTTTCAGTAAGCCTGGTAAGGTTAAAAGGAACACGAAAACAGGATCCCAATAAAGTTTCAAGGAAGTATGTCGGAAGGAACTCCAGAAGCTGGTTAAATCGAAGATAGATAATAAAAGCGTGAGTAACTCAGCGCGTCTGACAGCATCTCAGGAGAAAAGGAATAAATGACTGTTCTGGCCGAGTTTGAAGAAGGGTCTCGACCCGAAACTTCACCAATTCCTTTTCTTCAGAGATGCTGTCTGACCCGCTGTGTTACTCCAGCTTTGTGTGTCTATCTTAAAATTCAAGGAAGTGTGGGGAGCAAAACCAGGTAAATTTCAAGGAAATTAAACAAAAAGGAGGTGCAGAAACTGGGGCCCTGGTGAGTGAAAGGTAGCGGGGAAATCAAAGAGCCAACGTGTTTAAAGAGAGCATGGAACATAGCCCCCGCCCCCCCCCCCCCCCCCCCCCCCCCCCCCCCCCCCCCCCCCCCCCCCCAAGTGAAAGTGAGCAGCAAAACCTGCACTCCACGAACCAGATGCAAAATCATCAGGATTTCTGAATAATCATATACTGATTCTACTAGAGATTTATTGCATTGTTGCACACAATGATATATTAGCTGGAAATTTCAAACCCTTACTCAAACAGGAATAAATACTTAATAAAATAACTTAAAAGAAATAAAGGTAATTTTACAAAAACAAAAGTTTCCCTGTAGCTCACCTTCTGCTCCTTCTCATGCTTATTTCTCCTTCTCCAACATAAGAACGGTAGGCACAACATTGTTCTTGTCTCCCTAAAAATACACAAAATTGTGCAAAAAAAAGTACACAACTAAATACAGTAAGTACACAGGACTTTCCTCAGACTTACAAGATGATCCCCAAAAGCTTTAAATGTAAAAATTCCCAATGCATTTAGATGAAAGAGGCTGTATACAAAAGATGGAACAACCTAGAAGCTGCTGTTTGGTTATTTGACTAATATTTAAAGACATTCTATTTTAATTATCACAATAATAACTTAACTAATAGGAACAGGAAAGGCCAAATGGCCCTTTCAGCCTGCTCTGTCTTCTTTGAGATCTTCATTCAGATCATTTTTCTGCATTGTCACCATAATCTCTTGAGGCTCTTATGTCCAAGAACCTCTCAATCTCAGGTTTGAATGAATGCAACAGCAGTACCAGGGCAGAGGATTCCAGGTTCACAGCCCTCAGAGTGAAGAAATGTTTCATTTTATTCAGCCTATTCCTTATTCTGAAACTATGTCCCAGGTCCAATATCCCTCAGTCAAGTGAAACATCCTCCCTGCATCCAACCTTTTAAACCCTTCAAGACTTTTATAAGTTCTGATGAGATCTCCTTTCACTTTTCTAAACTCTAGAAGGTACAGTCCCAGTCTACTTAAACTGTCCTCATGCAGCAAATCCATCATCCCTGAAACTAGTCCATTGAATCTTTGGTAAGGAAACCAAAGCAGGCCTCAATAATCCAGATAACGTCTCTCCAAACGTAATAATACTTCCTTATTTCTGGAATCAAATACTCTTGTCATCAAGACTAAAACGCCATTTGCCCTCCTATTACATGTTGCCTTCAGTGACTTGTGTACAAGCTGATCTAGGTCCCTTGAAACATCAACATGACCCAATCTCTCCACCATTTAATAAATATTCTGCTTTTGTGTTATATGGATGATCCCATTTTGAAATATATAATTCATCAGGCAGGTTCCCACTCTCTCCTTCAGCTGGTTCACCTTCTGCCCAGTCTATACCCTTACAACACATAATCCTACCTTGTTTGGTGTTGTCAGCAAACATGGAACTATGACATTTCCCCCCCCAACAATATTATTGATATAGATTGCTAACAGATGGGCCTCAAGCACCTAACTCTTCAGTGCCCTGTTACACCGAGAAGATATTCTCACTTATTGATTTCCATCTGATTACCAACTTCTCAACCGACATCAGCGTACTCTCTCCAATTCCATATACGCCCACCTTGTTCATCAACCTCCTGTACGAGGACCACATAGAAAACCTTCCAAAAATATACCGCACCCACTGCGTTTTCCTTATATATTCTATGTCACTTATTCAAAGACTCCAAAAGATTAGTCTAACACAAATTCCCTGAGGTACAAAAATAATAATTTCACATTATTCTTCTTGCAATGCTGTTATTTCATCTTTCAATATAAATCCCTGCATTTTTCTTACCAATTACTTAGGCTAACAGGTACATAGTTCCCTCTTTTCTCTCTCCCTCCTCGATTAAACACTTATAATCTACCAGAGGGTTGTGAATCTGTGGAATTCTCTGCCACAGAAGGCAGTGGAGGCCAATTCATTGGATGTTTTCAAGACAGAGTTAGATTTAGCTCTTAGGGAAAAAGTAGGAGTGGGGTAATGATTTTAGATGATCAGCCTTGATCATATTGAATGTTGGTGCTGGCTCGAAGGGCCGAATGGCCTACTCCTGCACCTATTTTACTATCTCAAATACAATTGTTCTTCTCACCATTTTGTCCTAACAATCATGCTGTTGTGTAGATGGTTGGCCACAGTTCTTCAAAGGCTCCAATGGACAGCATTGTCCTAGTATCACTCAGTGGCACGATATGTTCTGGCGTGGTGTGCAGTCAAGATTGCTTTCGAACTTTGCTCACTTATTTATACATCTTAAATGACATTATGGTACTTACAGGTTAGTACTGTCATCATCATCATTGAGTTCGTCAAACAGCTCCTCAGAATATTTAATGTCCTCGTCCAATCCCTAATTAAATAAAATTCAGAATTTCATTTAATTGACTCTTATTTCCCCCACATCACAAGTTCATTGTGAATATACTTCACTGTCGTTAGCTTTGAAGGCTTATGGAGAATGGATTGAAAAATGTTTCTAAAAAAGAAACCAGTGTGGAAACAACTGCAACAGTGGGATACATGATGTAGATTGCTTCAATGCGTATGTATAACAATAATTCTAGTCTAGTCACAAAGCAGTCTGATGGCACTCCAAATGAAAATTTCAATGTTTTTATATGTTGCGTTGAAACTACTGTTCGATGCAACCACATTCTAGATAATGGCTGTCCTATCTTGATTTCACTCATCTCTAATTTCCTTTAAAAACCATGTCATTCATTAACTTCTCAAAGCAACAGCTTCAGCCTTTCAACTAAGGGACATCTTTGGTGATTTCTGAGCTCCAGCGTCCTCCGTGGTTGAGTCACACTGTTGCAAGATACTGTCCTGAAAGGCTTACCTGATAGTGCTCTCGAGAAAATTTAGTTTGTTGGCTCTTGCACTCGATCTGCATTAAAATAAAAGTGTTCATGTTTGCTTAATGGAACTGTAACCTACATCAGTTAAAGTTTAAAATCAAGATGCCTGTCAGAAAAAATAAGTAAAAAAATTGTGGGAAATTTATAAGAATCATGTAAATCTAGAAGACATTAAATTACATTAGCCATTTTAGATAAGCAATGGCAAGTTTTTCGTCTCACAAAATATTATGGAGAAATAATTAAAATAATGAAAAATATAGCAAAAATACAAATTTAGAGATTTACGCAATTGATTTATTGATTTATCATGATTGCAAATATATTAGAGGCTCCTGATTGTTTTTATCATGCTTAAAATATTTGAATTGTTACCTCAGCCTTATCCTTCACCACAAGTTTCATTTCTTCCTCTGCATAATACGACTATATAAAAACAAAAAAAACGAGTTACAAATTTGCTATAATTTTTTTATTTTTTTTAAATTATGTACTAATGGTGTTTGCAATTTAAACCCAAAAGAGTGACAGAGGCCCGTGGTACATTTGTGTGGGAGTGAGCAAGCACTGTACACAACTTTTATTTCAAGCTTTAAGGCATATTACAATTTATAGGCATTAGGATAAATAGAACAGCCAATTTCCTGGCACTCCTATGATGTCTTGTGCTAATACCCTTATCCACATTGAAAACAACCATTCAGTTCATTTTAAAACATATTTCAGGGATCCAAATTTTGTTTAGTGTAATATTGTTTAATTTGAAGTAAACAGGTGAACACAAGAATAATAGAGCAGAGCTCGTTATTGGATCAGAAGTGAGGGATCTGGAACATTGATTGTCATATTTCTCTTGCCACTGCTCAATGCTCCTTTGCTGCCATGCTGAGAGCGATCCCATTCCATTTCTTTTTCCCCCCTGTAATCTATTATCACACACGTTTATTAACACTTCCTCGATTTTCCTGCCATCCAACTACACAGAGTGTAATTTATAGTGGCCAATTAACGTACCAATCAGCACATCTTTAGGAGGTGGGAGGAATGGGAACACCCAGGGGAAATTCACAGCTCACAGGGAGAATGTGCAAATTCCACAGGAATAGTACAGGAGATCAGAATCAATAAGTAGCCAAAACTGTATGAAAGGACTATAACTTCCACTGTACCAATCCAGGGTGTGAGCTTGAATCCTATTATGCCATGCGTAGAATTTAAATTCAAGTAATTAAATTAATCTGGAATCTTTAAAAAATGGCTAGCCTCAGCACAATATAGTTAAAGCCAGTCTGGTTCAGACATCTTTCAGAAGAGAAAATCTGCCATACTTATTCAGTCAAGGCGATATATGAATTGAGCCAACCAACTAATACTTAACCCCAGATAGACACAGAGTGCTGGAGTAACTCCAACTTCAGTATACTCCAGCACTTCAATATAAACCAGCATCTGCAGTTCCTTTCTACACAACTCTTAACTCCATCCCAGTTCAGGGGCAAGCAGGGAAGGAACAAAAAGCTGGCTCCACATTCCATGAACAAATACATTAAAAATGTGAAAAGTCTTCTGAAAGACAAAAAGAATGAAAATATAAATGAGCAGTACTTAAATGTCAGCAAGCACGGATAGTTACCTTTCTTTTAGATTTAGTGAAAGAATATTCAAATGACTCCATGCTTTCAATCTGAAATAGAGAAGTAATGTAACTCCTCTTTTTTTTTTTTAGTCATTTTTTCTTTAAAATGAAACTTCACTTGTTGAAATCTTTTAAAGTCTTTAAAACATTTTAAATTTATGTTCACAGGTCAAGCTTTGGCCAATTTAAAAAAAATCACTACAGTCCACTAATCAGACTGATGCTAAACTGTAATGTTTGCAACTTTAACACAATTAATTCATGTTGCTGCATGCTAGGTTTGGTAATCATTACAATCCTTATGAAACTAATTCCCAAGTAGTGGGGGAAACTAATGGAAAAGAGGGAGTGCACCCACTCTTCCCAATTTCAGAGCTCAACTTTATGGCCGAAAAGTGGTCAGGATTTATGCTCTCTTTATCAGCAGCTTAAACGTCATTCCCTTATCATGTTCGTGTACACTATAAATAGATCGATTCTAATCATGTATTGTCTTTTTGCTTACTGGTTAGCACGCAACAAAAAAGCTTTCCACTGTACCTCGGTACACGTGACAATAAACTAAACTTTAGAAGGGTCTCTACAGCAGGGATACAATTGGCGGAAGCTGATCAGTGATAGCCTTCAGCAGGGCCTCCAAACCTTGGGGAAGTGCTGTAAACACATCCAGAACCTAACAAGATTTGCCAGGTTTGTGCTTTGACACCTTGAGCTCTCTTTAATTAATGGCAACTTTAAACGCAACTACAGATACCCACTGCAGGTATTTCTGCAGCTGCCCGCCATTAATCTCTAATATCCTATGCCTTCTCAGTAACACATACAATTCTCGATCAAACATACAGACACAAACTTCCCTTTATTTTCCAGGTTAAAGTTGCCCACAACAGGTACCTGAAGCAACAAACAAAAACTAGCACTTCCACTTAAACTGGAGGAAGGTCCTCCTCCTACTAACACATGATAATGTAACAAAGGCCACAACCCTCGATCTAAACCAGGTGGGAAAGGCTGGATCATAACTGTGCCAGCCACCTAGATTGCAGATATTTACTATGGCTGTTGGAATTATATGTCAATCTACATCACATTATTCCACCTGTTTGTCAGAATACAAAGGATGACAAGGTGCAAGGCAGTGCTATCTCCAATACCTTTCTTACCACTGATTATGAGGCTCACTGATCTATACTTTCCTGGATTATCTCTACTTAAACAAAGGAACAACATTGACAATTCTTCAGTCCGTTGGGACTTCACCTGTGACTAAAGAAAATACAAAGATCTTTTTCAAGGCCCTGCAATCTCCACAAATGTACACATAAAAAACATTAGATTTTCTTTACTCCAATTCACTTGGTTAAAATCCTGGAATAACCCGGGGTGAAGGGAATTATCCCAAATATTGTTTTAATTTAAAACAACCTGCATCTTGCCTTCTGTGGAAGATTGTAGTGTTTCCCTAAATTGTAATCTGCTGGATGAGTACATACATTTAAAAGAAAATCAACCATTCAAATGCAGAATGAAGAAAAACTGATACAAAAGCTTTTTATCTTATCATCGTGTTTACCTGTGCAAGATGTTCAGGTTCTGCAGCTGGTTCCATCTTTTGGAACGCTTGATCCATCTGAAAAACATGTTTTGGTCTGATATACTTAATATTAACGCAAATATACAGTTGATCTTCATGCTGGACTAGGATAAAGTCATACAGATCAGCAGGTCTGCTCTCAACTTGGAATCCATTGTTGCTATAATCAGCTCCCATGAAGCTCAGTAATTGAGCTTAGAATAACTAAATTCAGACGCTAATCTCAAAGTATCTGATGTGACGAATATTATGTTCAATTAACTTGAATCTTTACATTTATAAAACATATATAACTTTAATCTACGACAGTTTGCTAACCCAGTCATGAAACTAATTAACTACTTTCCATTATCTTAATATTTCATATGAATTAAAAATGAAAAAAGCAAACTAGTAGACTGGTCGTTAAATGAACAGAAGAGTCGTGATTTTTAGCAAGGATTAGTTTTTTTTTTAAGATGAAAAGCAGCTAACAATCTATAAAGTATTTTAACTGGCATTTACCTCAACATTATCACACTTTGTATTAACTCCAGGCACCATCTCTTTACATTCAGGCTGTGAAGCACAAAATAACTCTAAATTAAAATAAAATATACCGCAAGCTTAAAGTGTTCATGTTGACAAATTTAGTTATGTACGAGGAAGCAGGGCAACAGCAAAAGCTGCTAACTTTTGTTCTATTCCACTAATTGCATTTTTTAGAATAATAAATTAAAAGAGACTTTATATGGCAGCATTCAAGACGGATCCAACAAACTGGTTCAAAATGAAGTAATAATACATACTAGATTTTGGGACATGTTTTCCTGCATTCTGCCCATTAACTGTTGCACAGATTTAGTTAAAAAGATAGCAGCTAATCATTCAGAATCTATTTATTTAATGGATATATGACCAGACCAGATTTGAAGTTATACCAAGAACAAAACATGAAGGAATTAGTCTTTGTGCAGTCTGCCACCCTAAGTGGAATTTTTCAATCTAGGTTAGATAATGACTGATGATGTTCAATATTACATCAAATTAAATTCTGTATCCCAGGAGTATTCCTGTATTCTTTATTTAACTTTCTGAAAACTGTAATAATTTGAAAGGACAGAAAATAATTTGGCGGTAAAAACATTTAAGAGTCATAGAGTGACAGTGTAGAAACAGGCCCTTCATAGAAACATAGAAAATAGTTGCAGGAGTAGGCCATTTGGCCCTTCGAGCCTGCTCCGACATTCAATATGATCATGGCTGATCATCCAACTCAGTATCCCGTACCTGCCTTTTCTCCATACCCCCTGATCCCTTTAGCCACAAGGGCCACATCTAACTCCCTCTTAAATATGGCCAAAGAACTGGCCTCAACTACCCTCTGTGGCAGAGAATTCCACAGATTCACCACTCTCTGTGTGAAAAATGTTTTTCTCATCTCGGTCCTAAAAGATTTCCCCCTTATCCTTAAACTGTGACCCCTTGTTCTGGACTTCCCCAACATCGGGAACAATCTTCCTGCATCTAGCCTGTCCAACCCCTTAAGAATTTTGTAAGTTTCTATAAGATCCCCCTTCAATCTTCTAAATTCTAGCGAGTACAAGCCGAGTCTAGTAGTCGGACCAACTTGCCCACACCAGCCAACATGTTCCAGCTACACTAGTCCCACCTGCCTGCGTTTGGTCCATATCCCTCCAAAATTGTCCTATCCATGTACCTGTCTAACATTGGGATAGTCCCAGCCTCAACTACCTCCTATGGCAGCTTGTTCCATACACCCACCACCCAAAGTGAATCCTCAGATTCCTATTAAATCTTTTCCCCTTCACCTTGAATCTGTGTCCTCTGGTCCTCGATTCCCCCACTCTGGGCAAGAGATTCTGTGCATCTACCCGATCTATTCTTCTCATGATCTTCTACATTTCTATAAGATCACCCCTCATCCTCCTGCACTCCAAGGAATAGAGTCCCAGCCTACTCAACGTCTGCCTATAGCTCAGACTCTCTAGTCCTGGCAACATCCTCGTAAATCTTCTCTGAACCCTTTCATGCTTGAAAATATCTTTCCTATAACATGGTGCCCAGATGACTGATGAAGGCCAATGTGCCAAAAGCCTTTTTGACTACCTTATCTACGTGCGACTCCACCTTCAAGGAATCATGCACCTGCATAGATTTATACAGCAAGGAAACAGCTCCGTCAGCCCAACACCCTTGCCAACCAAGATGCTCCATCTATACGAGTCTCACCTGTCCAACTTATAAATGTAGTCATCGTACATGCCTCAACTACCTACTCTAGCAGCTCATTCCACATACCCACCACCCACTGTGTGGAAAATGTTGCCCCTCAGATTCCCATTAAATCCTAACCCTCTCTCCTTAAACCCATGGCCTCTGGTTCTTGATTGCCCTACTCTGGGTAAAAATGTGGAAACACCCTATCTACTCCTCTCGTGATCTTATACATTGCACTAAGATCGCACCTTGCACTTATCTGCATTAAATTCCATTAATCATTGCACAGCTCACTTGCCTAACTGATCAAGATTCCGCTGTAATTTTTGATAACCATCTTCACTATCTACGATACCACCCACTTTAGTTTTACATATACTGCAGAACATAAAAGAGCAGTAAAAGCGCTCCAGAACCTGGCTTTAAAGAATATCTTGACAATAAGTTGGGAGCCATTTACCAGATTGCATTGAGGAAATCAATGGAATGAAAATTGAATAACTTGTACAATGGCTGGGAAGATGGTTGATGTGGATGAAACAAAAAGATTTCTATTCTTGAAACTCTGTCATCTACTAAATTACCAATTAGGCACTGAAGTTGAAAATTGCCTCCTCTCTCCTACAATGAATTGGTTTATTTTGGACTTTTCTAGTCAACATTGGAAGATGATCATATTTAAAGAGATCAAAAGATTCTTAGCTATCAAACGGATCAAGATATTATGGAGATGATATAGAAAATGGATTACGAAATAAAAAATCAGCCATCATCTCATTGAAAGGCAGAACAGGTAGCGTGCTGCTTCAGTTTCACATTCTTGCTCAAGCTTTCTAAATGTCAGGCCTTAAACCCCGAGAGCAAATCATTGGATTTTAACAGTGAAAAACTGCAAATAATACTTGTACAATTTGTAGAATTCAGTCATAACAATCTGTAAAATAAATCATGACTAACCTCCTTCATCGTAGCAAAATATTCTGAATGGAAGTCATTAATTCCTGTCTGTAAATGAAATATGTGTATAAAAAGCACATTCCCATTTGAAAACATATTCTGAAAATAAGTTGAGTAAACCAGAAATTACTCAATTTTTAATTGAGCAAGTTGCAGGTTGTGTGATTAGCAACAGGTCTGATGGCCTTTCTCTCATCATAATTTTCCAATGTTCTATAGACTCAGGATCAGTTCCTGTGGATTGGAGGGTAGCTAATGTTATCCCACTTTTTTAAGAAAGGCGGGAGAGAGAAAACAGGGAATTATAGACCAGTTAGCCTGACATTGGTGGTGGGGCAGATGCTGGAGTCAATTATAAAAGATGAAATAGCCGCTCATTTGGATAGCAATAACAGGATCGGTCCGAGTCAGCGTGGATATACGAAGGGGAAATCATGCTTGACTGATCTTCTGGATTTTTTTGAGGATGTAACTAGGAAAATGGATAAGGGAGAGCCATTGGATGTAGTGTATCTGGACTTCCAGAAAGCATTTGATAAGGTCCCACATGGGAGATTAGTGGGCAAAATTAGGGCACATGGTATTGGGGGTAGAGTGCTGACATGGATAGAGAAGTGGTTGACAGACAGGAAACAAAGAGTTGGGATTAACGGGTCCCTTTCAGAATGGCAGGCAGTAACTAGTGGGGCACTACAAGGCTCGGTGCTGGGACCGCAGCTATTTACAATATACATCAATGATTTGGATGAAGGGATTCAAAGTAACATTAGCAAATTTGCAGATGACCCAAAGCTGGGTAGCAGTGTGAACTATGAGGAGGATGCTATGAGAATGCAGGGTGACTTGGACAAGTTGGGGGAGTGGGTAGATGCATGGCAGATTAAGTTTAGTGTGGATAAATGTGAGGTTATCCACTTTGGTATAAAAAACAGGAAGGCAGATTACTATCTAAATGGCATCAAGTTGGGAAAAGGGGAAGTACAGCGGGATCTGGGGGTCCTTGTTCATCAGTCTATGAAAGTAAGCATGCAGGTACAGCAGGCAGTGAAGAAAGCGAATGGCATGTTGGCCTTTATAACAAGAGGAGTCGAGTACAGGAGCAAAGAGGTCCTTCTGCAGTTGCACAGGGCCCTAGTGAGACCACACCTGGAGTATTGTGTGCAGTTTTGGTCCCCTAATTTAAGGAAGGACATTCTTGCTATTGAGGGAGTGCAGCGTAGGTTTACAAGGTTAATTCCCGGGATGGCGGGACTGTCATATGCTGAGAGAATGGAGCGGCTGGGCTTATATACTCTGGAATTTAGAAGGATGAGAGGGGATCTTATTGAGACATATAAGATTGTTAAGGGTTTGGACACGCTAGAAGCAGGAAACATGTTCCTGATGTTGGGGGAGTCCAGAACCAGGGGCCACAGTTTAAGAATAAGGGGTAAGGTATTTAGAACGGAGACGAGGAAACACTTTCTCACAGAATTGTGAGTCTGGAATTCTCTGCCTCAGAGGGCAGTGGAGGCCGGTTTTCTGGATACTTTCAAGAGAGAGCTAGATAGGGCTCTTAAAGATAGGGGATATGGGGAGAAAGCAGGAACGGGGTACTGATTGGGGATGATCAGCCATGATCACATTGAATGGCGGTGCTGGCTCGAAGGGCCGAATGACCTACTCCTGCACCTATTGTCTATTATCATTCATTTGCACATCTATCAATTTAAATTAATTTGCACATTATACAACAAAGTACTTTTATATGATTAATTTTATTTTGATCTGGATGATAATCTTTTTTATGAAAAAAATCATTTCAGATTGTATTAATTCTTTGATTGTAACCGACTTAGATTTCCGAAATGAGAACATACATCTTCTTTAATTTCAGAATATATTGAAACAAATTTTCCTAGTTTCAATATGAAATTTCTGTGAAATGTGAAATTTCCTGAAATTCTTTGCTTAGGTTAAAAGAAAAACAAATTCCAAGGGTGAATTCTACCCAGTTTAAACTCCAAAGTGTAGCTCAGGGTGTTTTTTCATTTTAAACATTTGATCAGACACTGAACAAAGTTGCAGGTTATGCAAGCACTTACTGGAGTCTCCTCCATGGCTGCGGGCCCAGCATTTGTTCTTTGAGTTACCTGAATAATAAAAAATAATCACTCATTCTTTTCACTGTGACAATAAACTAAACTGAAATATAATAACATGCATATAAAAAAACCTTAAGATAATAAAAATGTCATGCTAACATTCGTCTCCAAACCCTAGATGACATAAAGGTTATATAATTATATCACATTTCATTCATAGTTCTGTTACTGGTAAATTTTCCATCAAAACCTCTCATTAAATTATGCGTTATGAAAAAGAAGTGGTCATGGTTAGTTCTTGAGATGCTTTCTTGCCTCTTGGAAATTCTACAAAATGGGCAAATTAGGCAAACGGCAGAAGGAATGCAAAATGCAAATATAGTTTATGAGCTTGTACAACAAATGCACAAATTAGGGTGCAACTCTGGACCTGCTAATATCTTGACATTGTTAACTTGTAACTATTCATGTGGCTAATAAGTTTCTGATCAATGGTGCCTTCCGGGATGTCGAAGTTGTGGGATTCTTCAAAACGTGATGTCAATGAAAGTAAAGAGTACGTAGTTAAGTTCTTTCTTGCTGGAAATAGTAATTACTTGTTGTGGTATCACTTAGCTCTACATAGCGTATTATTTTGCTGTTATCATGCATGCAGTCCTGTGCTGTAACGTTGGCAAGTTTGTGCCTCATTTTAGGTACATCTGGTGCCCTTCCTGTCATGTCCTTATTTAACCAAGATTGGTCCGCATGCTTGATTGCATTGATAAATCGAGGAAAATACCCAGCACATTTGTTTCTGGTGAAAGTTGGGGTATGGCACAGAATAGGGGTTAACACAGCCCATTTAGGTAAAGTGAACGGGAAAAACTGTGGGGTCAGATGGAAGAGATAAAAAGTCTTACCAGTTTACCAACAGGCACCGTTGGGCTAAGGTAGTCATTTTCCAAAATCAATCCTTCCTTTTCTTCCACCACAAATTCTTCAAAACCTCGGTCTTTAATATTTGCCCTTTCAGCTCTAGAAATAGAACTATGTTCATTATATGTAAATCTCAATTATTTTTCATACAGTATGATTGTGTGTGTGTATGCGTATATATAATATAATTTTTTCCTCCAGTACAGCTACAGTAGCAACACTATTGTCTTTCCGTTGACTGAATAGTACGCAACAAAAAGCTTTACATTGTACCTCGGTGCATGTGAATAAACTAAACTGATAAACTCAGCTCAATTAATGCAAATCCATCTGGTGTGTTCCATTTACTTTTGAAACTCTTACTCAACTTTTAACATCAAAGGCAAAGAGGATTTTACTGTTCCTAGAGTACCATCTAGAATTTGGTGAACGGGAGAATTGAATACAGTGAAGGAAAAGAGATAATCTGGAATTTTATTAATCAAGAAAAGAGAGAAGACAGTGGTACATGCAAACCAAAGTCCAGGTATTAATTTAAATGACATCGTAATGATGTAGAAACGTGATTTTAAAAAGGGAATAGAGACTTTCTTTAATTATTGGTGAACAGTTGAGAAATGCTCAGAAGGACACAAAGCGCAGAAGTAACTCAGAGGGTCAGGCAGTATCTCTGGTATCTAGGTGGCATTTTGGGCCAGGACCCGTCTGCAAACTGATTGGGGGCGGGGGAGGGGTAAGAAAGCCAGTAATTTCCACTGAAAATTAGACTAGCAGTTGAAATAAACTTGAAGGACCATGAGGATAGTGGAAGACTAGCAACACATTGAAGGAGTGCAGTTCATTATAAAGCAAGGGACGGCAGAACAGTAAAGCACAAGACTGAAGTTGTTATATTAGATTCTACATATAAAGGACTAGCAGACACTTTTTTAATTATCACATCTGTGATTCTTGACCAATATATGTTCTTCGTCTATTTAGGAAATAGACATTTTGGAACTGCTGCTTGATAATGAAGTGGCAAGGACATAGTGGGACAACACATCGTCTTTGAGGTATTTGCGCAGTAATCAACCAGAACCAGAATCAGTAACTGAGATCAACGCTTCATAAGCTTTTGATGTAGTAATTTAATGAAATCTAATTAAAGTAGATTTTTAAACCGGGAAAGACCAAATTTCAATTGGACAGGACAGGACCCATGGATGTAAAATGGATGAAAAGCAACAAGAATAAATTAAATGGAACAATGGGGCATCTTCAAGGACCTTGAGCCCTCTGTTGACAGAACGATCTTGACCCCCCGTAGCCGGCAGCGTTTGGGCCCTTCTCATCGGGGCGATCAGCTCTTGCATCGGGGCGGATGTCAGCTCCTCCGCACCGGCGATCGGACCCCGCGTCAGGGCTGGTCGAGCCTCTGCGCCGTAGGAGCTTCCGACTCGGCCTCTCCGGAGACTGCGAGCTCCCGATGTAGTCTGCAGGCCCGCGGTTGGAGCGATCCCAGGCAAGGGATCGGAGCCGATGTTAATTCCACACCCCGCGGTGGGGCCCAAAGTCAGTCCGAGGAGGTTTCCAGCTCCATCGATGATATCCGCAGATCAGCCGGACATGCGACCCGGAAAATAATTGCATCTCCGGCAAGGTAAGAAACTGAAAAAAAGTCTCACCGACTCCCTCCCCGCACATAAAACAAACCGGAGAACATTTACAGACTTTTAACACACATTAAAATTTTAAAAAAGACAAAAGAAACTGTTGATGAAACAAGGATTAGGGAAAACAGAATTAAAGTTTCGGCCAAGATATTATAGGGAGGGATGCGAACAACAGATTTTATTTATCTGCCCTGGTGCACAGTTCCTCAGTCATTATAGTCAACGCCATTCTATATGGAAGTTTTCTTAACAGTGAGAAAAGCCACAGACATGAAGCCAACTTTACCTCTCCAATGCCCAAGAGAAAAACTCATCATTCTGATCTGGCATTTTACTGTCATCATCTGTACGTTGTACTGATTCCATAGTAAAGGCATTCAGGTCAGCTAACCTGGAGACAGATAACTTTTGTTAACAAAGTATGACAAGCTGACCTTTTAAGATCGTAGAAATACAGATAACAAGCAATGCTGGTTCCTGTCTTTCTTAATTTGCAATGTTAACAAAAACATTTAATACTAACTCCTGAATAAGAGTACTCTGATATGTGGAATGTGAATAACATATCTCATTCTTGAATAACATGCTGCTGTGACAAGTGAAACATATCTTTGAGGCAGGTTTATGCAGATATTCAGTAATTTCCACTGGAAATTAGGTTGGCAGTTGAAATAAACATGGACTATGTAGAATGGAAGCATAGGACTGATTGCATCAGTCTAGAGACTAGTATGGAGTTAATGTGGTGAATGGCCTCTATTAGTCACAACGTACATCTTTTATCAACTATTTATTTTTCTGTTTTCTCTACCCATTTAAAACATACCACTCCCTGCATCTTCTCCTCTCAATTTTAAAGAGTTTGACTAGGTTACTTCATAGACTTTTCTCAAAAGTTAGTTCATTCTTTCCTGATATTTATACTCTTATTTCTTGTATCATCCTTAAAGATATTATTTGCAACCATTTGCATTGTCTCCATGTCCAAAATGAAGAATCTTATCCGCTGACTAATTGTTGCCAATTCTTCAAGTTTATTATGCCCTCTAGGAACCTGTTGCACTTCTCATTATTGAGTCATTCCCCAATCTGTATCATTTGCAATTGAATGAGCAAATGTTAATACCCTTGCAAACTGGAAAGGGGGGTTTAGTGTGTGTGTGTGTGTGGAGGGTGGTTAGTGTGCGTGTGTGTAATGACCAACACCGTACACATGTCCCCGAATTAAAGTTTCAACTTACTGATTCGTTTCCTCACATGAAACAGCTTCAGGTTGATTGGTAACACTTGGAATTTCTGTGAAATACAAGCAATAGGTTAAATTGCACCAGAGTCATGCCAATTCAGATATCTATTGACTTGTAGATATCCATGTTTTTATTTATTTCAATGTAATTATTTTGAATCAACACAGAATTATCTGCATTAATGAGTGCATAAAGGTTAAGTCAGATCAGTCGCTCGAGAGGACCGACTTATTGTCAGGCAAAGAACACACACAAATAGGGCGAAAATAACAATTATCAAGCTCCAATCTATAATGGACATAATCCTGTGTAATGCAATAAACCATTTTGTCCCATGAGCTTGTGCCTAATTGTTACTAACAGGTGGGGTAATTTCTTACTACAATAAAGGCTAAATCTTCATCTAACCTTCAGAACGAGATTGAACGACACTATGTACTTCACAAACAGATGCTTCCAGCCTGTACACAAGCGATGGACAGCTGCTGCTAGTTGTCAATTTCCTTCTTGATTCCAAAAAATGGTCTTCTCCGTGCTGATGGAGCAGAACCTCCCATTTTGTAAGTGGCGCCATTGGTAGAGATGAAGGGAGTAAAGTTTCAACTATATCATAATCTGGAATATCTTTTAGTATCCAGTTGGTGGATTGCAGTAGTGTATCCATACTTTTACTTTTTCTCAATAATTTCACAACCCTACTTGCTGATTCGCTATGAAATCTTGCCCACATCGTACTGTGGCTTTTATCCGCAGATGTTGCCATACTGACACTTTCCTGTTCAAGAAAGAAATTAAACAATTTATACAGAACAGAAAATAATACATTTATTTTAAAAAAGCACATCTGATATGTATTAGCTTGAGATTAGGTTAGGATTTGCACTATGATAAGATTTGCCTGAATAGAGTGGATGTGAAGAGGATGTTTCCATTAGTGGGAGAGTCTAGGACCAGAGGACATATCTCAGAATTAAAGGACATTTCTTTAGGAAGGAGATGAGGAGGATCATGAAACCACTGGATTTTGGTGAGGACCCTTCTGGTACACTAATGCCCGTTTGAAAAGTAAATATGCCATTATATTATGCTAGATTATTATACAGGTTGATTATTAATTGTCATCTCAGTTCAGGAGAAATAGTCAACACGTTCAACGGTTTCTTTATTTCGTGTAGAACAGTAGAGCAAAATACTTTTTTGCATACAGCTGAGCAAACCTATTACCATACATAAGTACAACCAGTTAGTACAGATCAGCCCACTGAGTCTATGTGCAAGGGGGACCATTTTACAGTCCCAGCTGCAGCTGTTGCTCCATTCCAGTCGAGCTCCTCTTCAACCCTTGTTCTCCAGGGAGCACTTAAAGCAGACGACCTCGAGGGCAGAGAAGGTAAGACCCCCAGGTTCTTCTTACCATGGGGCCTTTTGTCTAGTGCCCACTTCCCTGTCCAGTCCCTCCATCCTCTCCCCCATTGCTTCCATCTCCGGGCGAGTTCTCAGTTTCATGGTGGATGAGCCAGGCCTGCCGTTGGGATAAGGCCACAGCTCGTCGGGCTTCCCACGTATTTTTGTCATGTGTAGCAAGATACAGTGAAAAACTTTGTTTGCAATACTAGTCAGTCAAATCATGCTGTACACAAGTACAATCAAGCCACATACAAGTACAGCAGGTAGTGCAAAGAGAAAAATACCAATGTGCAGAATATGATGTTAGAGCATTAGTGTTACAGTGACAAAGAAAGTGCAGATTAAAAAAGTACAAGTTCCCCAATGTGGTAGATTGGAAGACTGGGATTACTGATTTTATTAGAGGACCATTCTGTAGTCTGATAACAGCAGGAAAGCATGTGCATTCCAGTTTTTGTATCTTCAATCCAACGAGAGAGGGAAGAGGGAGTTTTTGTGACAAAACGTTACCCATTCCTTCTCTCCAGAGATGCTGCCTCAAGAACCTTGTTGGTATGAAGCTGAACCTTAAGATCAGAGTTTATTTTCAACAATTGAAAACATAACCACTTAAGACAGTTTAGTTTCAGAATTCCAACTACTTTCGCCTTATTCCCGAGCCTGACCCGCTATTCCCACCTCACAGTTTAACAACACGCGGAGCGACTGCGGCCTGCGAGCGCGGGAAGGAGAGAGCACGAGGGTCCACTCCCCCCCGCCCCCCGAAACTCACCTCAGGCGGCGAATAAAACTCCCCCTTCACCAAAACACGACGAAATTATTGAAATACAATCCTCGACTCCGTGTATAAAGCCCAGTAGTGGAGAGTCGCCGCGGGGCCTTCCCGGGACAGGCCCTCCACCTCCCGCTACAACTCACCTCAGGGAATGGCCGAGTCAGCGGCGGAGCGGGGTGGAGCGGCCCGTGGGGATTGTTGAGGCGATGTTACCCTACCGTCAGCAGGGCCAACGTGGCCCCCACAGGTCGGTCAATCCTCGTCCGCAACCACCGACACCGACACCGCCGCGCCTCGAGTCGCCTCACCCGCCTGCCAGCAATGGCGCCGCCATGCAGCCGCTGACGTCACAGGGGCCTGCGCCCCGTGCGTTCTCACCTCCCTCCGCCCGTGGCACGTGACCAGGCATCACCGACCCCCCCCCCCGCCCGCGGTGACCAGACATCACGTGACCAGGCATCACCGACCCCCCCCCCCCGCCCATGGCACGTGACCAGACATCACCGACCCCCCGCCCGCGGCACGTGACCAGGCATCACCGACCCCCCGCCCATGGCACCCCCCCCCCCCCGCCCATGGCACGTGATCAGACATCACCGACCCCCCCCCCCCGCCCATGGCACGTGACCAGACATCACCGACCCCCCCGCCCCCGCCCGCGGCACGTGACCAGGCATCACCGACCCCCCCGCCCGTGGCACGTGACCAGACATCACCGACCCCCCCCCCCCCCCTCGCGGCACGTGACCGTGGCGTCGTGTAAGTAAACGGCAGTTGCTGATTTACACAAAAACACCTATTTCTGGTCCTTTATCTCCTTTGTTTTCAAATGAGAGTTAGATTTAGCTCTTAGGGCTAAAGGAATCAAGGGATACGGGGAGAATGCAGGAACGGGGTACTGATTTTAGATGATCAGCCATGATCACATTGAATGGTGGTGTTGGCTCGAAGGGCCGAATGGCCTACTCCTCTGCACCTATTTTGTCTGTGTTTCTATGTTTGTACAGCAAAATGCTGATCGTTTACCTCTCATAACCATGGATTGTGCTTCTTGGCGACTTTTAGGCGGGTCTATAAATACATTTGGACAGCAATTGTTTAGAGGGATTTGGGCCAAATGCAGGCGGGCTGGACTGGTGTACATACATGGCGCATCTTGGTTGGCGTGGGCACGTTGGGTCAAAAGGCCTGCTCACAAGTTATAGGAGCTGAATTAGGACATTCAGCCCAGCACACGAAAACATCCCGTTGTTGGGGTGATCTTGGCTCCCGTAACCGGCGGTCCAGTCCTCCACATCGGGGCGATCAAACTCCCGCCTTGGGGGAATCTCAGCTCCCCGCGCTCATATTTTAAATTTGGAATTGAATATCATAACATGGTTTATAAATAGTTATCTCAATTTTTTTCAGTTATTAAATTTATGTGCTTCTGTTAGCAACTCTCATTCCAGTGGAAACAATTTGTTCTTATTTATCATCGGACTTTATTATTTTGACACTTTTATTATGCCTTACTTAAAACTTCTCCAAGAACAATCCCAGCTTCTCTTTGCATCACTGAAATCTCTTTTCCCAGATGTAATTCATTTTTTCTCTCCAAAGCTTTGACTTCCTGCCTGAAGCAGAGTCCCCAGAGATGGCCACATTACTCATGCTGAAGCCAAACTAATACTTTATAAAGATTTGCAAAAGTATTATTTATTTTGCACTCCGCAGTAAAAATCTGTCCTCAGTTGTGCACAACCGAGCAATGTAACACATGATGATATTTAGACAGTAGCATAATAGATATAAATTATTTCCTCTGGTGGGTGGTGTCCAACAGAGAACAATCCAAAACCTTTATTTTACCTGAAATGTAACTCAATCGAATTCAGTGGAATAATGTTATAAAGCGCAGATCAATGGACATCATTGCAAGTTTAATTCAGGCAACAGAGGATTACATTTTACACTATGACTCTATTTGTAAAGCTAAAGATACCAATTTGGTTTATTAACTGTCCATTTATCCAAAGAACATTTAAAACGTCCTCAGCATTTCTTTCAAAATATATTCTTCCAAATCCAGATTCTTAACCAACATCTACAGTTCTTGTTTCTACATTTTGATTGCTCAATCTCCTCCAGGTATGCCTACTTTGGAGACGTTCCCCTCCTCTCTGAGATGAGTTCTGCGAGACCCTCTTTCACAGCTCCCTCTCTGAGTATCTACTGCCATGTTTTGTCCTGCCTCTCTCCTCTTCTAGTTTTCTTCTCCCCCTGCAATCAGTCTGAAAAAGGGTCTCAACCTGAAACGCCACCTCTCCTGACCTGCTGAGTACAACAAAAGCGTTTCACTATACCCTGGTACACGTGACAATAAACTAAACTGAAACTCCAGCACTTTGTGTTTTTTTTGTGCATTAACCAGCATCTGCTCTTCCTTATTTCTACTTCTCCAGATCAGTCAGCTGCACGATAATTCTGAAATTAAGTGGACTAATTTGTTCCACATTTAATAAATCGGCAGGAAATAAGATTGGGAGAAATTTATCCCCAGTCAGTCGGGCAAAACATGCCAAATTGGCAACACCTTGTCGTTTGCTTCACAATTTGATTTTGTTGACTTCAACAAAATGGATTCCAGCGGCAGAGTGCAACATGATGATATGACGATCAAGCTGTTCAACCATGATTTTTTTAGGCAAGAGTTTCTGGCAGTACTCCTGCTGCCAGATAGTATTTTAAGTGGCATCTGAACAAAATATGATCTAATATCTCCATTTTTCTTTTCCGTGCTCATTGTCAACTGTCCATGCACCAGGCAATAAACATTGCTGTCAAGATTCAATTATACGACAAACTTTTTGTGCTAACTATAGTATCAAAAGCCAGTTGGACTCTTTCTCCTTTGAGTGCCGTGACTTAGAGCTGACAGGTCTATGGATAGGAAGCAGGGCATTGGCATTAGTTTTTACTTTTGCATTGAAAATCTGGTGCCCATGTGTTGATAGGTATTATTAAATGATCTAGACTTCACTAATCCTTATTGACATTTTTTGCCGTCTTAGTTCTTCTATGTTACATGTATATTTTTGTCAGCAGCAGAATAATCATTTCCTCGGGAGGGAGGTGTCCAACAAAAGGAAATAGTCCAAAACCTTTCTTAAGCGTGATGTCAGGATCTTCAGTCGTTAGAACATTCACCAGAAACATTAACTTTGTAACTTTTCCCTTAGTAAATCTGGAGCAGAATTGAACTGGAGATATTGGAAGATGTGAAACAATGACAACACCTGATGTGTGTATGCAGCGGGCGCAGATATAAATTATCTTTGTATTAGCAGGTCTCATGGGAAAAGGTTCTTCGGCCCAACTGGTCCATGCTGAGCATAAATGTCCATCCATGTTGGTTCCATTTTTCATACACCTCTTTCAATCTTTTCCTAACCATATATCTATCAAAGTGTCTTTTACATATTGTTGTGGCACATACATCAACCACTTCCTCTGGCAGTTCTTTCTGCACCATCCTCTGTGTGAAAAAGCTGAAAACCTTTCCTCTCGTACTTTAACCCAAAGCTGCCAGAGGAGGTAGTTGAGGCAGGGACTATCCCAACATTTGAGAAACAGTTAGACAGGTACATGGATAGGGCAGGTTTGGAGGGATATGGGCCAAAACGGCCTGGTGGGGCTCGTGTAGCTGGGACATGTTGGTGGGTGTGGGCAAGTTGAGCCGAAGGGCCTGTTTCCACACTTTAGTATTTGATTTCTCAATCGTGTGGAACAATTTATTACCTGCAGGACTGAGTCTTCACAGTTTCAGTTTTTCACTTTCTACATTGGAAAAGTTGGATGATATTGCAGGAATATTAACAGAATTTTCACATGAATTTTCGATGAATTCCAGCCCAGACCTTCTATACTAAATTTAATTTGTTTTAACTGGGAGATAATAGGTTAATTTTCAAATCCCTGGGAAGCTGAAGGCAAGTTCCTGTTTTTAGTGAGACAGGTACTGAATATTGCCCAGCAAAATGTATTTTATCCACCAGATAATACTGCTTTTGCACACTGATAACGACATGCACATTAAACGTGACTTTATCAGCAAATTTTTCACATCTCAGTCAGAGTAACGTAAAATTAGTTAATTGATTAAAATCAGTCTGAAGAAGGGCCTCGACCCGAAGTGTTACCCATTCTTTATCTCCAAACATGCTGCCTGTCCCGCTGAGTTACTCCAGTATTTTGTGTCTAGCTAACTTAAAATTAGTTCTTCATAATTATAAAAAAGAATAACTTTATAACTTTTAATACGGAAAGTAAAACAAATCCATTGGTCAGTCAGGTCAGTAAATAAAATTACTTCTGTCGTTCAAAATTTGAATGTTGATTTCTCTAACTTCAAGTAACCCTTGTTTTCCCTCTCTCATCTTCCCACCCCCACCCTAGTTCTCCGACTAGTTTCACTGTCCTCCTGATTAATTTTACTGTTTGTATGCCTCGTTGTCAGCTTCCCCTCAGCCAACAATGAACTATTCTACATTTCCTTGATCACCGTCTGCTTTGATCTGTCCTTTTCACACCTTACCCTTCCATTTCTCTAGACTCCTTCTCCCCCGACTCTGAGTCTGAAGAAAGGTCTCGACCTGATACATTCCTTCTCTCCAGAGATGCTGCCACCAGCGAGTTACTCCAGAATTTTGTTCCTATCTTTTGTTAATTATTTTTGCCTGTTAGGTATTGGTTAACATTCCACAGAGTCAGTGAAATCTATTCAACCACTTTCTGCTGATCATACTTCTCTCACTCAAGATGATGGATGCTTTCATACAAGGAATCTGTTGTGGCTTAGCGTACGGATTAATCATTTGCACAGATATAAAAAGCATGATCTCATAAGTCTGACTTTGTATTATGAAAATTTGATGAGGCTTTATTTAATTTAAGTATGCCCAAGGACATGGATAATTTGATTAACTTCATAAGTGGTAGGTGCTGAATTAGGCCATTCGGCCCATCAAGTCTATTCCAAGTCTAGTACGGGTGTCAAGGGTTATGGGAAGAAGGCAGAAGAATCGGGTTGAGGGGGAGAGTTAAATCAGCCATGTTTGAATGGCAGAGTAGACTTGATGGGCCAAATGGCCTAATTCTGCTCTTATCACTTATGAACATGAATTTCATTGAAAAAGAAGGTTGTGATAAAAGAAACAACTTTTAACACAGATTATATATTTTTGGTACCCAGCTTCAATACTACAGCCGAACCAGTTCAACAGGTTCCAGGAGCTCAGGTTGTTGAGTTTCAGAAGTAGAACAACCTTCCAAGTGGTCACGGCTGACACTTGAGCTGTGCAAGGGAAAAGAGGATCACACTGGGTACATTATGAAATTCTTGTGCAATTATATTGAAGAACTCAGCATGAATTTTGCATTCTTTACTTCATGGAATGTGCTTAGCATGCCAACGTAAGTCAGTATCTTCCATTATAAGCTTTTAATCTCCATTAGGCGCTAAGTGAATCTCTTAATTGCACTTTTTGAAAGGTTTAGTTCCAGTTTCAACACAAGATGTCCATCCTCACTTGACAAGAATGTGGTCAATTTCAGGTATGAGTTGAGAACTGAAGAAGCAGAAAATGCAGTGTCTTGTGTGGATTAAAAAGTGAAGAGAGCATTGCTATTCAAGCTGAGCTGACTCAAAGAATGAATGTAAGCTCATTGGTTTCTTCATTCCACCAAGACCACAAGTCAGCATGGCTCAACCAGCCGTCTCCAGGAACAGTGTGAGATGTGCATGGGTCAAACTGATAAATGATAAAGGGCCCTGCCTGTACATTAGTGGATGTAGCTAACTGAATTAACGATGGAAACTTTAACATATTTTTCCTCCATCATATATAAATGACTACACTTGGCATCTGATGATAAATGGCAATGATTTAACGTAGCTATCTAACAATGCATAAAATCTTTGCTTGAGATTTGCTGAAGATGTGCCCAATGAAATATCAGATCTGATATAGATACTGACATTAAACGTGTGGATGTTGCTTTATAGCAGTGTGCTTATGTCAATGTGTCATAGAAACATAGAAACATAGAAATTGCAGGAGTAGGCCATTCGGCCCTTCGAGCCTGCACCGCCATTCAATATGATCATGGCTGATCATCCAACTCAGTATCCCGTACCTGCCTTCTCTCCATACCCTCTGATCCCCTTGGCCACAAGGGCCACATCTAACTCCCTCTTAAATATAGCCAATGAACTGGCCTCAACTACCCTCTGTGGCAGAGAGTTCCAGAGATTCACCACTCTCTGTGTGAAAAAAAGTTCTCCTCATCTCGGTTCTAAAGGATTTCCCCCTTATCCTTAAGCTGTGACCCCTTGTCCTGGACTTCCCCAACATCGGGAACAATCTTCCCGCATCTAGCCTGTCCAACCCCTTAAGAATTTTGTAAGTTTCTATAAGATCCCCTCTCAATCTCCTAAATTCTAGAGAGTATAAACCAAGTCTATCCAGTCTTTCTTCATAAGACAGTCCTGACATCCCAGGAATCAGTCTGGTGAACCTTCTCTGCACTCCCTCTATGGCAATAATGTCCTTCCTCAGATTTGGAGACCAAACTGCATTCATCATTTAGCAGAATATCTCAGTAAATTAAGGGATTAACCAACCTATGTTTCAGGATTCAAATTGGCAGACAACTTTGGTTGGCAAAACTTGCAGCAGGATCTTGATCGTTTGGATAGGTGGACTGAGGAATGGTTGGTGGAATTTTATACAGTGAAATGTGAGGTGCTGCATTTTGGGAAGCCCAACATGGGCAAGGCTTACACAGTGAATGGTAGGGATCTGGGGAGGGTTGTAGAGCATAGGGATCGAGGAGTACACGGTTCCTTGAAGGTGAAGTCGCAGGTAGATAAGGCGGTCAAACAGGCTATCGGCTCATTGGCACTCATCAGTCACAGTATTGAGCATAGACGTTGGGAGGTCATCTTGCAGTTGTGTAAGATGTTGGTGAGGTTGCATTTAGAGTATTGCGTTCAGTTCTGGGCACCATGTTATAGGAAAGATGCTGTCAAACTGGAAAGAGTGCAGAGAAGATTTATGAGTATGTTGTCAGGACTCGAGGGGCTAAGCTTTAGCGAGAGGTTGAGTAAGCTAGGACTGCTGGGAGCGCAAGAGCATGAAGGGTGATCTAATAGACGTGTACAAAATCGTGAGAGTAATAGATCGGGTAGATGCACAGAGTCTTGCCCAGAGTAGGGGAACCGAGAACCAGATGACCTAGGTTTAAGGTGAAGGGGTAAAGAATTAATAAGAACCCGAGGGGTAACTTTTTCACGGTGTATGGAAAAGCTGCTGGAGGAGGTAGTCGAGGTATTATTGCAACGTTCAGGAAGCATATAGATAGGTACATGGATAGGACAGGTTTAGAAGGATATGGGCCAAACGGCGGCAGGTGGGACTAGTGTAGATGGAACATGTTGGTCAGTGTGGGCAAGTTGGGCCAAAGAGCCTGTTTCAATGCTGTAGGAGTCAATGACAATGTTCTGAGTTGGGTCCACTGCCCAGCATGCCACTTATGTTTCTCATTGTTCCCAACGTATCGGTGTTAGAACCTGAACGTTGAACTAGGTGGCCTAGAGGATCAGTGAGATCCTGCAACGTGCCAGGATTATGTGAGTGGGCCAAGATAAACTCCGCTACTGCTGAGAAAAGCTTAGAAGTTAACAGAGAACAGTGCAGCATGGGAACAGGCCCTTCAATCCACGGTGAACTTGATGACAAGATAATTTCTGTTGTATATATGTGAACCCATCAATCAAATCTGCTGAAATTTTTCCTCCTCACCTCCAAATTTTTAGAAAGGACAGAAACTCGCATGGAGGCGTTGTCTTCATCGGAGTTAACAATACCATTCCTTGTTTTGACAGAACTGATTTAGACAGCGACTCTGAGCAAATCTGGTATCAAGCTACACTCCAGGGTCAGTCGTTACAGATCGGAAGCTTTTACCGACCACCTGACATGAAAACTGAGCCTCTTTTAGATCTTGGATCAAACATCTCCAAATTGAATTTAAACTGGTGGTGGTACCCCATCTCCCCCCCCCCCACACCTCTCTCTCCCCCCTCCCCTCTCTCCTCCCCTCCCCCACCACTCTCTCCTCCCCCTCTCCATCTCCCTCTTCTCACCCATTATTTCTCTCCATTTCTGTCCTGCTGAATTACTCCAGCATTTTGTGCCTACCTTTGATTTAAACCAGCATCTGCAGTTCTTTCCTACTCAAGATCATTATCAGTTGATACACAGGCTTTTGATTACAGCCTGTTTGTCAATTGTTTTGACATCTATTTCAAATAGCCAGTATTTAAAACCTTAATAGTTATTTTTGTCTTGCGAATGCTGTATGACATTAAAAGATTATAATATTCTGTCAAAAATATCATAGCAATTATTTTTCAAAATCTGTTTTAAAAAAAACCCAGGATAAAACAGTGAAGATTAATAATATGTTGAATGGAACTTTGGAGCTCTTTATTGGAAAGCAACAATTTTAGTGACTATGACTAATTTTGTGGCAGGTCCACAAATGTTTTGTTCTTGACTTGCTACTGGGAGATTTAGTAGCACACAAATCCGAAGGATTGAGTGTGCCATATTCAACAAAAGACCTTTGTTTCTCACATTCCTGCCATAGAAGGGAGTACAAAGTCATCTGGAGAGTTTGCATTAGTTTAGTTTAGAGATACAGCGTGCAAAGCGGACCTTCGGCCCACCGAGCCCTCACTGACCAGCGATTGCCTGTACACTAATTCCTACACATTTGGGGGCAATTTACAGAAGCCAATTTAACCTACAAACCTTTAAAAAAGAACTGCAGATGCTGGAAAAATCGAAGGTAGACAAAATTGCTGGAGAAACTCAGAGGATGAGGCAGCATCTATGAAGTGAAGGAATGGGCGACATTTTGGGTCGAGACCCTTCTTCAGACTGATGTGGGGGGGAACCACAACCAGAGAGCAGTGCTAAACTACTATCTACCTCATTGGGGACCCTCGGACTATCCTTGATTGGACTTTGCTGGCTTTACCTTGCACTAAACTTTATTCCCTTATCATGTATCTGTACAAAGTAAATGGCTTGATTGTATTCATGTATTGTCTTTCTGCTGACAAGTTAGCACGCATCAAAAGCTTTTCACTGTACCCCAGAACAGGTGACAAAAACTAAACTAAACTGAACTGAAAACCATTTTTCCTGGACAGTTCCTCACATGTATAAATCCAACCACCACTAGATGGCATCCGTACATCAGTGTTTGTGCAAGGAAAGACATGTGGTCTCCCTATTTTATTGTAAATCTGTCCCAAAGCAGTCTGTCTGTACCGCAGTACCATGCTTGCACGGTTAAAGTGATTGAATGGAATGGCACCAGCATCGTGGTTCATTCTTGCCCCTTTTCAGTACAGAATTCCTCTTGACCAGAGGAACTTGGTGGGGAGACCTGATTACTTCCAGGTTCGTGGGCCACGAGTCATCAGCTTACCCGTTTTCTATTCATGTGCTAGCACTAAGATTCATGGCGGGAAGACGTCATAGTACTACTGCACTCAGTCTGCAAATAGAATTAGGGTGTTAGCATTTATTCTTATTCACAAATAATTTGTTCACAGGAATCAAGTGTTTTATACTGAATTGCCCCCCAGTGTCCTGAATTGTTAGAGTGATACAGAGTAGAAACAGGCCCTTCGGCCAACTTGTCCCCACTGGCCAAAATGTCCCAACTACACCAATCCCACATGCCATCATTTGGTCCATATCCCTCCATGCCTGTCCTATCCATATACCTGTCTTAACTGCTTCTTAAATGTTGGGAAAGACCCAGCCTCAACTACCTTCTCTGGCAGCTCGTTCCATACACTCACCACCCTTTGTGTGAAAAAGTTACCCCTCAGATTCCTATTAAATCTTTTCCCCTTCACCGTAAACATAAGTTGTACCCTTGGCACTTGCTGTTGCATCGTTGTTATAAATCATTAGAAGGAAAAGAACAAGATTATATCCTTCACCTTCAGTCTCGTTGTTCAGTTCACACTCATATATACGTTCATAATTTCTAGGAGCAGAATCAGCCTAACTCAGCGGTAGTAATTCAGAAGAAGAAGGGTCTCGACCCAAAATGTCACCCATTCCTTCTCTCCAGAGATGCTGCCTGCTCTCTGAATTACTTCTCTCCTGGGATGCCCGCTGCCCGCTCCAGCACTTTGTGTCTAACTTTGGTATAAACCAGCATCTGCAGTTCCTTTCTAGACTTAATATTGTGGAAACCTGTTCATAGGAGCTGGATTGTATTGTTCAGAAAATAAAGAAATAAACAGCCACGTGTATAAACAGAGCTGGAAAATGAGTTGTAGGTGGGATGGATTAATAGCTGTGAGATCCTTTACTTTCTCCGTAGATGCTGAGACGCTTCAGTTTAGTGTTCCCCCCACAGATGGCAGCACTTCCTCAGTTCAGCATTCGACAGCCATCTGAAGAAGGGTCTCGACCCGAAACGTCACCCATTCCTTCTTTCCAGAGATGCTGCCTGTCCTGCTGAGTTACTCCAGCTTTTTGTGTCTATCTTCGGTTTAAACCAGCATCTGCAGTTCCTTCCTACACATCCTAGATTATGTTCCAGGTTCTGATACCATCAGACAGACACAAAATGATGGAGTAACTCAGTGGGTCAGGTAGTATCTCTGGAGAAAAGGAAAAGGTGACATTCTGGGTTGAGACCATCAGCATCACCAGAGGCTATTAGATAAAGAACCTGGAAACTAGCCAGCACCGATATCTCGTGAGATAAGATAAAGCCAAGATATTTGGTCCTAAGGGGCACCACTTTTTAGACTTTAGAGATACTGGAATCAGGCCCTTCAGCCCACTGAGTCCGTGCTGACCAGCGATCATCCCATATACTAGCACTATCCTACACACTAGTGTCAATTAACAATTTACAGAAGCCAATTAACCTACAAACCTGTACGTCTTTGGAGTGTGGGAGGAAACTAGAGATCCCGGAGAAAACCCATGCAGGTCATGTGGAGAACCTAAAACCGTACAGACAGCATCTGTAGTCAGGATCGAACCTGGGTCTCCTAGCGCTGTAGGGCAGCAACATTACTGTTGCGCCACTGCACTGCCCTATTAATTAGGTCCCCACAAAGTGTTTCAGACAACTATCACTGAGTAATAAGGCCTCTACATACAGTGAATGCCTGCTACCTTTCTGATTCCCCATCACGGGGCATTTCTGGCTTCCTGCCATTAAAAACATCATAATAGGATCTGCTTAATGTTTTAGAATGATGGACCAGTATCATAAGATATTATTGAACATGATATCCTATACAATTGCATTTAATTATAAACGTATGATTTCCACCAGTGAGGTGGAAACATATAACAGGTGCATGGGCACTTCATTGGCTTCAAGCCCCTCCATACAGCTGTTCAAGCCGAACGTCTACACCCCTCTCTCTCTCTCACTCCCTCCTCAACTAGGGACTGCAGTGACACATGCATTTTAGAAAATTATACAGATTTATGGGCCCATTCAGGGAGATGGCCATACCTCAATTTTGGGCACCATATCTGAGGAAGGATGTGCTGGCTCTGAAGAGGGTCCAGATGAGTTTACATGAATGATCCCAGGATTGAGTAGGTTAACCAATGATGAGCGTTTGTCGGTACTTGGCCTGTACTCGCTGGAGTTTAGAAGAATGAGGGGGGACCTTATTGAAATGTACAGAATAGTGAAAGGCTTGGATAGAGTGGATATGGAGAGGATGTTTCCACTAGTGGGAGAGTCTAGGACCAGAGGTCACAGCCTCAGAATTAAAGGACTTCTTTTAGGAAGGAGATGAGGAGAAATTTCTTTAGTCAGAGGGACGTGAATCTGTGGAATTATTTTCCACAAACAACTGTGGAGGCCAAGTCAGTGGATATTTTAAAGGCAGAAATAGATAGATTCTTGATTAGTATTTGTGTCAGAGGTTATGGGGAGAAGGCAGAAGAAAGGGGCTATGAGGGAGAGATAGATCAGCCATGCTTGAATGGCATAGACTTGATGGGCCGAATGGCCTAATTCTACTATCACTTAGGACCTTATTACGAACACCCAAACAATGGCATCAAAATAAAATCCGCACGTGACAAGTGAGTTAAAGTATAAAAGTAAAACAGCACCACATCACTATTGTCCTCAGCCAGGAAAATAAATCTAAATTGTTGCATTAGAGTCATATAGCGTGGAAAGAGGCTCTTCAGCCTAATGCAGGAAAAATGTTCCCGATGTTTGGGGAGTCCAGAACCAGGGGTCACAGGTTAACAATAAGGGTTAGGCCATTTAGGACTGAGTTGAGGAAAAACCTTTTCACCCAAAGAGTGGTGAATCTGTGGAATTCTCTGCCACAGAAGGCAGTGGAGGCCAATTCACTGGATGTTTTCAAGAGAGAGTTAGATTTAGTTCTTAGGGCTAACGGAATCAAGGGATATGGGAAGAAAGCAGGAACGGGGTGTTTGTTTACTGCATTAAATTGGGTCTTGAGAGGAGCAACATCTTTGTTTCTTTGTGTTGGAAGGAAGTGCAGTTGCTGGTTTACACTGAAGATAGACACACAAAGCTGGAGTAACTCAGTGGGACAGGCAGCATTTCTGAAGAGAAGTAATGAGTGATGTTTCAGGTCGGGACCCTTCTTCAGACTGATTTGATGATTTGCTTATTTTACAGTAACATGCTCAAAGTATTAGTGGAAGACTGGCTTGCAATCAATGTTGAAGACTCAAATTTCCTTGAAACAATCTGTTTCCTTCTGAAAATTTGTTGAGCTGACAATTTGTCAAGGAGAGAGAGGAAATTGTCTAAAAAAGGACCAAACGCAAAGAGAAAGAAACAATAACTTGCAAACATCAAGTCTGAAGAAGGGTCTCGACCTGAAACGTCACCCATTCCTTCTCTCCAGAGATGCTGCCTGTCCCGCTCAGTTACTCCAGCTCTTTGTGTCGGTCCTCGGCTTAAACCAGCATCTGCAGTTCCTTCCTTCACAAACTTGAAAACATTATCACATAACCTTGGATTAAATAACTCTGTTAGATAAACAAGTGGGAACAGACAACAAATCAGCTTGGAAACTGCTTCATTGTTTCCATACTTATAAAAGCACTTGCTGCAAACTTATATACAGGAAATATACAGGAAAATTAGTCAGCAAGAGGAACAAAAAGAAAGGAAAAGAGTGTTGTTCAGGAAAAGCCTTGTGTTGATGTTGGAGCACTTGTTACTCTGTTGATTTAAACACCACTTGAGGTTTTTAAACCCTCTGGTTGAAAACCACAGGATTGCCCTCGACATGGAAATGGACCTGAATGTTAGCACAGGCAGTGAGACAGACCTCTGCTGTCATTTACTGCAGTGGAGAGAGAAACCCATGTCATCCAGGCAGGGGTCACAGTGGTGATGTGACAGCCGATATTTGCCTTGTACTAGAGAGGCATGCAGCGTGGCGCAGCGGTAGAGTTGCTGCCTCACCGTGCCAGACACCGCGGATCAATCCTCACTACACGGGCTGTCTGTATGGAGTTTGCACGTTCTCCTTGTGACCACGTGGATCAAGGTGCTCCGGTTTCCTTCCACATTCCAAAGACGTGCAGGTTTGTAGGTTAATTGGCTTCTGTAAATTGCCCCTAGTGTGTAGGATGGGTACGTGGGATAACATAGCATGAAGGGCCTGCTTCTACGCTGTATCTCTAAAACTCTAAACTAAAGACTGGGATCAGCATTGCAGGTCAGCTATGACCGGGTTATCAATCTCAGAACTTTAGGAGCTGGGTTATTAATTTCTAACCCCACTGTCCAAATCATCAAAATGTTATTCAACTACTGTTCTTGTCAGTTGACTTCTTAAGGTAGGCAGGGGAGGAGGTAGGGAGAAATGGGTGCGAGATTAGAGACACAGTAGTATCACACATGGCACATTGCAACAAATGACTGGATCATTAAAGAATGCCAGCATACATTAGCCACATGCAAATCATAGACTGACTGTGCTCATTAAAGGATGTTGACCACATTCTTTCATTTTTTAAATATTTACCTACTTACTTTTCAACAGCCATTATGGATTCTACATCAACAACTATTTCTGGCAAGGAATGTTGAGTCCCGGCAGTCCATTGTTTAAAAAATAATTCTTCATTCTTTAGTGATGACGTTCAATTGATACTCCATTTTCTCAATGATCATTAGAAATATATTCCACTTCTTCATGATTTTCAGCACCTTTACCACATCTTTACAATTCTGATCTCATGGAGGGCTCCAGTTTCTCGTCCCAGCCGCTGCCAACCGCTTTATATTTTGTACCATTCTAAAGAATCTCTTCTCTGCTCTCTTTGTTAACTGTGACATTTACACAGTGTCTGAAGCTGTGATATTGATAATCAGTTTAACCAGGAGTAGAGCAACTTTGCATGGAAGCAAGGAATCCACCTGCTCATTTATTGCCAGTATGCTTGTCCTCTTGTGCATGAAGGAATGCAGATGCTAGTTTAAAGTGAAGATAGACACAAAATGCTGGAGTAACTCAGCGGGGCAGGCAGCGTCTCTGGAGAGAAGGAATGGGTGACATTTCGGGTCGAGACCCTTCTTCAGACTGAGACACAGGGGGAAGGAAAACGAGAGATATAGCTGGTGACATAGACAGATACAGATGAATGAAAGAAATGTCAAAAAGTTACGATGATAAAGGAAACAGGCCTTTGTTAGCACTTTTTCTCCAGCAAAAAATTCTCCCAAGGTCTTCAACCTTACTGATCTGATACTTGGAGATGCTGCAACAAGGAACTGCAGATGCTGGTTTACAATTTCTCCTGGGCCAAGTCTCAAACTACATTCCTTGTCCTGACCAAGATTTGAGGCCTCTTGTGACCTCCAGCACACTTTTGCACATCTGTCGAGAATGCTTGTTCTGAGATACCAGCGTCAGGGTCACTCTCAGCTTTGTGACCTCTGAACCATGCCAGTCGCCGCTGCTGATCTCTGCCTCATGCCAGAGATTGCTGTGTGCTGGAAGGAACTGCAGATGCTGGTTTAAACCATAGATAGACACAAAGTGTTGGAGTAACACTATAAATTATGGAGAACAGAGATTTTGGGGTCTCAACTGTTTTTAAAAATCACCCAAAGCTTGACAATATGTCCCACAAGTGATGACTGATTTGCCAATGACATGTTGTCTACAATCTCAAGAGATCTGGGATATAAAGTGATGGTAGTTACAATATAATAACCTCAAACACTGTCTAGGTGACATTATTTCTGAGTGACGTTAACTCATCACTTTGTGTCTTTCCTTGGCAAACCAGTATCTGCAGTTCCGTGTTTCTATATTCTATACTCTTGTTTTATTTTTCCTTTGCACTACCTGAAATTTTGAGTTTAGTTTATTGTCACGTGTACCGAGATACAGTGAAAAGCTTTTGTTGCGTGCTAACCAGTCAGCGGAAAGACCATACATGATTACAACCGAGCTGTCCACGGTGCAGAGATACATGATAAAGGGGATAACATGAATGATGTTTAGTGCAAGATAAAGCCAATAAAGTCTGATTAAACAGTCAGAGGGTCTCCCTTGAGGTAGATAGTAGTTTAGGACTGCTCTCTGGTTGTGGTAGGATGGTTCAGTTGCCTGATAACAGTTGGGAAGAAACTGTCCCTGAATCTGGAGGTGTGTGTTTTCACACTTCTACATCTCCTGCCTCATACAGTATAATCTGCCTGGATGGCAATGCAAAACAAAGTGTATCTTGGTGCACGCTACAACGCAACAATTAAGGGCAGTACGGTGGCGCAGCGGTAGAGTTCCTGCCTGGCAGTGCCAGAGACCCGGGTTCGATCCTGACTATGGGTGCTGTCTATATGGTGTTTGTACGTTCTCTCCATGATCTCCTACGTTTTCTCCGAGATCTTCGGTATCCTCCCACACTCCAAAGACATACAGGTCTATAGGTTAATTGACTTGGTATAAATGTAGAAAATATTGTCCTTAGTGTGGGATAGTGTTAATGTGCGGGGAACACTGGTCAGTGCGGACTCGGTGGGCCGAAGGGCCTGCTTCCGCGCTGTATCGCTAAAACTAGTAAAAACTAAAATAATAAACCAATACCATTGTACTTCCTAGTCTCTGGAGTGGGATTTGAACCCGGACTGTATGACTCATGAGGCAGTGATCTGTGAAAGCCATTGCATGCATTACAGTGAAGTCAGTCAGTGAACATCACGTATCTGACTTCACTGCTGTAATATGGGAGGCACGGTTGCAATTTAGAAGGATGAGAAGTGATCTTATAGAAACATACAAAATTCTTAAAGGATTAGACACGCTAGATGCAGGAAAATGTTCCCCGTGTTGGGAGAGTCCAGAATCAGGGGTCACAGTTTAAGAATAAGAAGTAGGCCATCTCCACTGAGATGAGGAAAAACCTTTTTCACCCTGAGGGTTGTGAATCTGTGGAATACTCTGCCACAGAAGGTAGTGGAGGCCAATTCACGGGATGTTTTGAAGACTGAGTTAGATTTAGCTCTTAGGGCTAACGGAATCAAGGAATATGGAGAGAAAGCAGGAACGGGGTACTGATTTTGGATGATGAGCTATGATCATATTGATTGGCGGTGCTGGCTCAAAGGGCCGAATGCACCTGTTTTCTTTGTTTCTGTGGAAGGATGGAAACATAGTTAATAAAACCGTACATTTGGACCGGAGAAAGAAGCTGAAACGGGCAAACAAAGGATTGTTCAAATTTCAAATGGAATTGCTTGGAAGAAACTGTTGGAGGAACAGCAGCAGATCCCTTGCACGGTGCAGTTGCAGCACCAGTTTCAATGTGCTTTACAGTTTCATTTTTCCATGAAACCCTTTGGATAAAGTGAATTAGAGGTTAATTTTATTGCTTGCTCAACACCTATTGAAGCCATTTTGTGACAAACTTTTTGAACAGTGTTCCAAAACTCCTCAGATAATTTGAAATGTGAATATTTTGTTCCTTGGTATCAGTGACTTTAATGAATGCGAAGAACTTGAAGCGTTGCCATGGCAATTAAAAAGAATGACTCATGCGAGGGAGATTTCCTCATTATTTTCACAGCAGTTAGCAGCTTAATTACAGTGAAGTCGTTAGAACTGGATGGAGTGGGCTGCAGAGAGGTGAGGACACCTGTGTCTAACACAGTCACTGAGTTTGACAGATCCAGATGTCTTTTTACTGTAGAGGAGGGAGCTTGGACTTGCTAGAGAAGATTTGTACTTACGTAGTTCCTTTTATGGTTCCAAGATGACTCAAAGCTCTTCACAGCCTATGATGCACTTTACAAGTTAAAAAAATGGTAATGCGGGAAGCATTGCAGCAAATTTGTGTGTATTGAGATCCGAGAAAACAACTATGATGAGATGCTGATGAAATTATTTGGTTTACACACAAAATGCTGGAGTAACTCAGTGGGACAGGCAGCATCTCTGGAGAGAAGGAATGGGTGACCCTTCTTCAGACTCGCTCCAAAATATCACCCATTCCTTCTGCCCAGAGATGCTGCCTGACCCTACCTATACAATGGTAATCCCTTACTTGGTTACAGCGGACAGTCGACAATAGTGGACTCCAGTCCCCTCCCTATAGTCCGCTGTTATGAGGGTTTGCTGTCGTGCTGACAACAAGACAAGAGACAAGAGACATTTATTGTCACATGTACCAATTGGTACAGGAGAATGTGTGGTCACCATACAGCCATACGAATAAAAAAAGATCACAGAACACGATAGTCTTTAACACAAACATCCCCACACAGCAGAATCAAAGTTTCCCACTGTGAGGGAAGGCACCAAAGTTCAGTCATCCTCCTCTGTTGTTCACCCGTGGTCAGGGGCTCCCGAACCCCTCGCTGTCGCCGCTACGGGCGGCCCGATGTTCAGGCCCGCTCGCCGGATGATGGAACTCCAACATCAGAACGGGGGAACATCCTCAGCGGCTTGGACTTCCAAATCGGCCACTTCCTACCGGAGACCGCGGCTCCCGAAGTCCACAGGCCTTGAGTGTTCCCATTTGCACCGTGAGCGCTCAAGTGAAGATTGTGGGTGGAACTGCAGAGGTCTAATTGATGCCAGTAGAGCAGGCACTGATGGTGTATGCCTGGTGATGGTACCAGATGTGCCGCTGAAGCAGGGGAAACGTTAGATGTGTGCGATGACGCACATTGAAGTGCCTGATTGAATTATTTAATGTGCTGCTATAGAAACATAGACAACTGGTGCAGGAGTAGGCCATTTGGCCCTTCAAGCCAGCACGGCCATCAATATGATCATGGCTGATCATCCAAAATCAGTACCCTGTTCCTGCTTTCTCCCCATATCACTTGATTCCGTTAGCCCGAAGAGCTAAATTTCTCTTTTGAAATCAGCCAGGTAACTTTTTCACACAATAGGTGCTGGGTGTGTGGAATGAGCTGCTAGAGGAGGTAGTTGAGGCTGGGACTATCCCAAAGTTTAAGAAGCATTTAGACAGGTACATGGATAGGACAGGTTTAGAGGAATATGGGCCCAGCACAGGCAGTTGGGACTAGTGTAGATGGGACATGTTGGCCGGTGTGTGCAAGTTGGACAAAAGGACCTGTTTCCACGCTGTATCACTCAAAGACTCTGACTCTATATAGCTCAGTTTGCAGATTTGGGGATCATCTAAAATTATGATTATAAAAGACAGCAGTGGCACAGCAGTAGAGTTGCTGCCTTACAGCGCCAGAGACCCAGGATCAATCCTGACCTCAGGTGCTGTCTGTATGGAATTTGTTCGTTCTCCCCATAACCACGTAGATTTTCTATGGGTCGTGCTCCGGATTCCTGTCACATCCCAAAATATACAGGTTTGTAGGTTAATTGGCTTCAGTAAAGATTGTAAATTGTCCCTAGCGTGTAGGATAGTGCTAGTGTACAGAGATCGCTGGTGGTCATGAACTTGCTGGGCCAAAGGGCCTGTTGCCATGCTGTATGTCTAAACTCTAATACCTTAAATATTAGTACTGCTCATGTTCTTTGGATCAGTGAAGACCGAGTTACTATGTCAGATACGTTGCACAGGTGTTGTTATTTGCCTGTCTGACAGCTAAATTCTAGAAAATACACTAAATTCTGCGTTTATCAGGCAAACAAGAGGAAAAGATTAATTGCCGCAGATGGCTGTGGAGACCAAACATGATAGGATCTTGATCAGGAAGGGTGTTAAAAGTTACGGGGAAATGGCGTTGAGAGGGAAAAATAGATCGGCCATGATTGAATGGCAGAAAAGACTCGTTAGGCAAAATGACCTAATTCTGCTCATGTGTCTTGTGGTCTTATTCAAGCATGTACTGAACACCTCCTTGAACAAATGCCACATCCACATTGAGTTCTGGGAATCTCTAGCCTATGACCTCTCACAGTGGAGATGAGACATTCAGGATGGTTTTTATAAAATCTCAAGACCTTACGTCAGGAGCATAAGTAGAAGAAGGATCACACCACCTCACCAACTACCCACACTCTGGGCAATCTCCTGTCCTTCCAGTGGAAGAGTTCCAGTATATAGGTTCATTAGCCACCAAAACGGGCTCCCATTGCTGGACGGGTTTATCCTTAGTTTAGTTTATTGTTCTCACATGTACCAAGGAACAGTCAAAAGCTTTTTGTTGCGTGCCATTCAGTCAAAGAAAAGATTCTACATGATTACAATCAAGCCATCCACAGTATACATATAAAGGATAAAGGGTACAGTGTTTAGTGCATGAACAAGATCGATAGTCCAATTAATGATAGTTCTATAGTCTCCAATGAGACAGATGTGAGTTCAGCCGGCACTCCAGCTGACGAGAGCATGGTTCAGTTTCCTGATAATAGGTGGGAAAAAACTGTCCCTGATTCTGGAGTATTTAGTGTATTTTCCGTAGGTAGGATGTGGCAATTCAGCTGGTGATACTTTTCCTGGATTCAAGAGAATTGTAAGTGTAAACAGGCCCATTAAAGTAGCAGCCAAGGCAGGCAGCAATGAGCCAGCTGACCTTCTGAAGGAGGCAGTGGCAGCATGACAATTGGTTTCAGTGAGCTCCATGACATCTGGCTTTCTTCACACTGTCAGCTGCACTTACAGTGTTTCTACACTCCCGCACGCCGCTCTTAGATTCCTGTATATAAAGCATATTAATTACTGTGTAGGAAGGTACTGTAGATGCTGGTTTACACCGAAGATAGACCAAAGTGCTGGAGTAACTCAGTGGGCCAGGCAACATCTCTGGAGAGAATGAATGGATAACATTTCAGTTCGAGACCCTTCTTCAGACTCCGTTTTACTATTTATTACTGTTTAAAACACTGATCAATACACTGGCAGCACATAAAAAGTCAATATATTAAACAGGATGTTCTTCCTGGATGGTAATGAAGCATTTTGTGCATTTCAGATAGTGTTTGCAATCAGATGATAGGGACTACTTCTTTTACCCCACAGCCCAGTGAGTTGAAGGTAGAAACAAAGAACTGGAGATAGACACCAAATGCTGGAGTAACTTAGCATCAGACGCATCCGTGGAGAGAAGGAATAGGTGACGTTTCGGGTCGTGACCCTGAAGAAGGGTCACCCATTCCTTTTCTCCACAGATGCTGTCTGACCTGCTGAGTTACTCCAGCTTTTTGTGTCTATCTTCGGTTTTAACCAGCATCTGCAGTTCCTTCCAACTAGGAACTGCAGATGTTGATTAATACACAAAAGGACACAAAGTGCTGGAGTAACTCAGCAGGTCAGGCAGCACCTCTGGAGAACATGGATAGGTGATGTTTTGGGTCTTTAGACTTTAGAGATGCAGCACGGAAATATGCCCTTTGGCCAACCGAGTCCACGCCAAGCAGCGATCACCCCGCACACTAACACTATCCTACACACAAGGGACAATTTACAATTTTACCAAAGCCAATGAACCTACAAGCCTGTACATCTTTGAAGTGTGAGAAGAAACTGGAGCACCCGGAGAAAACTCACACTGACACAGGGAGAACATACAAACTCCATACAGACAGCACCGTAGTCAGGCTAGGATAGACTGGCAACTTATACTTAAAGGGTTGACGGTGGAGAAGCAATCGCAAAGATTTAAAGACCGCATGGATGAACTCCAAAAATTGTTCATCCCTGTCTGGCGAAAAGATAAAACGGGAAGGCGGCTCAACCGTGACTAATGCGGGAAATCAAAGATAGTGTTAAATCCAAGGAAAAGGCATATCAAGGTGGTCAGAGGCAGCAAACCGGAGAAGTGGGAGAACTTTAGAACTCAAGAGGAGGACAAAGGGGAAAAAAGGGCATAAAAGGCAGCTTTCTGAGAATATGAAAACTGACTCTAAAAGCTTCTTTAGATTTGTAAAAGGGAAAAGATTAGTGAAGGTCGCTTACAGTCAGTGACAGCGCCAGAGACCTAGTTCGATTCTGATCACAGGTGCTGTCTGCATGGAGTGTGTACGTTCTCCCCGTGACCTGTGTGGATTTTCTCCGGGGTGCTCCAGTTTCCTCCCACATCAAAGACGTGCAGGTTTGTAGGTAAATTGGCTTGCTATGATAGTAAATTGTCCCTAGTGTGTAGGATATTGCAAGTGTACGGGGATAGCTGGACGGCACGGACTCGGTGGGCTGAAGGGCCTGTTTCTGCGCTGTATCTCTAAACTGAAGTAGTTGCCACGACAAGTCTCTGAAGTGGGATTTCACCCCCCAGTGTACAGACTCACAGATGAGAGTCCAGCTGAACCAAGGGAATCATGTTATTAGGAGTACTTTTCCTGTAACTATCCCTGTTAAAATGTTAACATGTAGTTTTTATGTACATCTGTGAAAACATTGAAACCACATGGACGTTCCAGGAGCAAACATTGCCCGTGTCAGGCATGTCTTTATCGTAACACATGAAGAGTAATGGCCATCTTCAAGCTCATGGAAAGACACGTCACCCTGGTTGGGATCTGACCTTGGAGTCCTACAAGACAAACTCCAGGAAGATATAAACTTTCAATGATTAACTGCTGGAGGAGCAAGATGATTATAGAACCCTGAACGCCAGCCCTGAATCATCCGAGATCATCAAAATAAGGAAAAAAGCCATCAGCCTGTTGAACTACGAACTCCAACTAAACTCCGATCTACGAACTACCCTTGGTTGCACTGGAGACTTTGGGCCTTGTTTGGTTTTTGCAAAATATTGCTTTTATTCATTTATTTAATTGTAAGAAGTAAGAATTTTACTGTTCCATTTCGGTACTTATGACAACAAAACACACTAGACTCTGGCATTATGTTCAGCACAGACATGGTGGGTCGAAGGGCCTGTTCCTGTACCGTACTGTTCTATGTAACATTGCCTGCTTGCTTGCCCGCAATCAGAAAATGATTTATGTGTATGTTACTGGGTCTGAAGGATTGGATCTGGGTCTGAATTGGAAGGGTGCGAAGAAGGGTTTCGGCCCGAAACGTTGCCCATTTCCTTTGCTCCATAGATGCTGCTGCACCCGCTGAGTTTCTCCAGCACTTTTGTCTACCTTCTGAAGGATTGGATTTGCATGGAACGGGTGTACAGGCTGTCCGTCCATTCCATAACATTCCACCCTCAACTCCTGTCAAAGCAGTTCACCGCCACCATCACTTTTTTGAGGGTAACTAAAGGTTAGTTTAGTTTATTATTGTCACTTGTACTGAGGAACAGTGAAAAGCTTTTGTTTGTGTGCTATTCAGTCAAGTAAAGACTACTCATGATTACAATCAAGCCATGCACAGGGCACAGATGAAGGACAAAGGGTACAACATTTAGTGCAAGGTAAAGTCCAAAAGATAGTTCAAAAGTCTCCAATGAGGATGGGACCGCTCGCTAGTTGATGAGAGGATGGTTCAGTTGCCTGTTAATAGCTGGGAAGAAACTGTTCCTGATCCTGGAGGCGTAAGTTTTCACACTTGTACCTCGTGCGTGGGCCCTGAGTGCTGGCCTTGCCTCCAATGCCTACAGGTTATGAGTGAATTTAATTACAGAATGAATCCTAGACTTACGTTGATTACAATGCCAAACAAAATTGGGCTAGGATCATCCTACAATGGAGCTGAGTAGTTGCCAATTGGGATATCAGTTCAATTAAATTGTAGCATCTTCTCAGGTATAGTTTAGTTTAGTTCAGAGATACAGCACGGAAACAGGCCCTTCAGCCCACCAAGTCCACACCGACCAGTGATCCCCACACACTAACACTATCCTACACACTAAGGCCAATTTACAAACATACCAATTAGTCTACAAACTTGCACGTCTTTGGTGTGGGATGAAACCGGAGCACCCGGAGAAAACCCACATGAGTCACGGGGAGAAAGTACAACCTCCGCACAGCAGCACCCGTCGTCAGGATCGAACCCAGGTCTCTGGCGCTGTGAGGCAGCAACTCTACACCTGCGCTACCGTGTCACCATTTGGTGAAACGCTAACCGAGAATCTTTGGTACCTCAAAAGCAGCAGCAAAATCATATCCAAGTGGTGCCTAAGGGAAGATGCATTTCACAATAATTCCCAAGTGTAATGTTTCCAATCATCATTAATCACTCACGACATTTTGGAGCAGTGCGTGTCAATTGAGGAGACACACATGATCCTACTTTGGGCAGGACAAGATCATGTACAAACGCATCTACAGTTATTCTGGCGACGTCCTAATGTTCTATCCGACAACAACATGCTCATTATCGTTTTGTCAATATAATGCTCCTTAATTTGACACAGCTGTGGATTGCGATTAATAATACCTTCCTATAGCTCAGGACCACAAGCCCTGGCAAGATCCTTGTAAATCTTTTCTGCACTTGTTCCAGCTTAGTGCATTCCTTGCTATAGTAGAGTGACCAAAACTGAAAACCAGATTCCAAAGGCGGTCGGCCTCATCGACATCTTGTGCATTTTTGACTCTGGTTTAGTTTAGAGATACAGTGTGGAAACAGGCCCTTCAGCCCACAGATTTGCGCTGACCAGCGATCACCCATACATTGGTACTATCCTGCACACCATGGGCAATTTACAACAGCCAATTAAAGTACAAACCTGCACATCTTTGGTCTGCACATCAGGCAACTGAACCACCCTACTAACAACTAGAGAGCGGTCCTGAACTACTAATAAAACCTTATTGGAGACCCTTGGACTATCTTTGATTGGACTTTACTGGCTTTACCTTGCACTGAGTGTTATTCCCTTATCATGTATCTGTACTCTGTGAATGGCTCGATTGTAATCATGTATTGTCTTTCCGCTGACTGGTTAGCACGCAACAAAAGCTTTTCACTGTACCTCGGTACACGTGACAATAAACTAAAACTGAAACTGAATCTACACTCAACTGATGAAAGTTAACGTAGCAAAAACCTTCTTCACCGCCCTCATGCATAGAGAGATGTTGCATTTCAGAAGGTGGCTGTCCCCCCTGTTTAGTTTAGTTCAGTTTGGAGATACAGCGCGGAAGCAGGCCCTTCGGCCCACTGAGTCTGCGCCGACCAGCGATCCCCGCACATTAACACTATCCTACACACATTTGGGACAATTTACAATTTTACCAAAGCCAATTAATCTATAAACTTGTACGCCTTTGGAGTGCGGGAGGAAACTGGAGATCCCAGAGAAAACCCACACAGGTCACGGGGAGAACGTACAAACTCCGTACAGGCAGCATTGGTTATCAGGATCGAACCTGGGTCTCTGTCGCCAAGGCAGCTACTCTACCGCTGTGCCACCGTGCCGCCCCATGTGCAGGGAGGTAGCATGGGAGAGGGGGAGGAGAGAACATCAATTGCAGGAGCAGAAACAAGACCCCTCCTCTCCGGAAACTCACAGCCCTCTTCATCAAGAGCAGCCCGGCGCCTGCACCAGCCATTTGGTTGTTGTCAGGGCATCAAACATCAAGCAATAAATACCGCCCGTTCCCAGTGACTGCTCCATCCCAGGAATAAATGGTCATTAAGGTGGCAATGCAATAATGTGTAACTCCACCGCTTGACCTTGTTGTGCACGCTCTCACTGTATGTATTAGCACAGTGTTAACTTGCTTGTGTATATGCTAATATCAGCAGCTCCAATTTATCCCCTGGGAATTCAGAGCTATTTATATTCAATTACTGGTTACAGACGGGACAAGGAGAAGTAGACTTTCACAAGCATGCACTGTTCCTGATAGAACAGTATTACCCTCTTGTACAGCTTATAATTTGACCTCAAGATGTACTCTATTCTTTTGTAAATGTATCCCAAAGGATTTAAAGTATTAAAAAAATTTGGCCCAGAGAAGCTTGGTCCTTTCAGTATTCTATCCCCCAGAGATCTGTATATAAAGTTTATCCTGAACTGTTACAGCAGCAAGACAGTGAGCCAATATTGCAGACTGAATTCAAGGATTGTATTAAAATATGTCAGTTATACCGTACAGCTTTGATTAACGTTCATTTTAGTTCAGAAGCATGCTCTGGACAGAGCCGCTTGCTAATTCTGGCTGGATACTTTCATGGAGGTTGCAAAGTAGAGTTTCCCATATCCAACCACCCGGCACACTCAAGCAGTCTCCTCAACACATCTCCGACAGTCACAGGGTGGTGAATCTGTGCAATGCTTTGCCACAGAAGGCTGTGGAGGCCAGGTCAGTAGATATGTTTAAGGCAGAGATAGATAGATTCTTGATTGTAGTACGTGGGAGACACAAGAGACTGCAGACGCTGGGATCTTGAACAAAAAAAGCAAAGTCGTGTGTACTTCTTGCTGCCGGATGGTGGTGGTGGCACAGTCGAGAAGAGGGAGGTTGCTTCAAAATGATGGAGTCTGCATCAGTCACATAGTCAGAGTGTGATTCTTGTATTCTAAACCAAGGAAGAGTTCAGGGCAAACATTAACAACTTGCAGAAAGCATGTTTAGTGTAGTTTAGAGGTACAGCACGGAAACAGGCCCTTCAGCCCACTGAGTCCTCACCGACCAACTATCCCCGCATATTAACTCTATCCTACACACATTAAGGACAATTTTATTTTTTTTACATTTAGATCATGACGCACAAACCTGTACATCTTTGGGTGGAAACCGAAGATCTTGGAGAAAACCCACGCAGGTCACGGGGAGAAGGTACAAACTCGTACAGACAGCACCCGTAGTCGGGGTGGAACCCGGGTTTGTGCTGCTGTAAGGCAGCAACTCTACCACTGTGCCACCCATGTGTACCCATCCACACTTGGGAATGCATTTCTTCAGATGATTGGCAGAGTTACGTTCAAAATCATCCACAGTTAAAGAGTAAAGAATGTCTAACGTTAAAGAATAGCTTGACAGGGAACTGCAGACAGAGATGATGGTCTGTACTGATTGGTGAGGGTCCCATTGAGCAACTGCTGAAGTAAGTTGCCAGTGGATTAGTAATACAGGAGCCACTAATCCAGACTATCGCAATTCACATTCTATCAGAGCAGATTAAGGATTTAGAATCAGTTTAAGAACTTGGAAAGTACAGTCTTGACCTGAAACATCACCCATTCCTTCCCTCCAGAGATGCTGCCTGTCTCGCTGAGTAACTCCAGCATTTTGTGTCTACCTTGGGTAGGGGAGGGATGGAGAGAGGGGGAATGCAGGGGTTACTTGAAGTTAGATAAATCAATATTCATACCCATGGTATGTGAAATATGTTTGCTCGACCATATCAGTCTTGACAGGCAGGCTGGGATAATGTCAGATATATGCTGATTCCAAACATAATCATGGTATCGCATCAACTGTATCAAATTGTATTTATAACAGTTATCAAATTCTACTTCTCAATTAGATGAAAGCTATCTGGCCCAAGACAAAAGAACTTATAATATGTTGATAAATGCCAATCCCACTCACCCTTTGAATACTGACAAACCTGAGCAGATTCAGTTACAATGGAGAGTTTTCTGTCATATATAATCTGGTAACCAAAGACCTTATGAGAATTACAGAGCAGTAATTGTAGGATTTGCATGTGACGGAGACTGGCTATCGGCTTCTGTGCCATGCGATTGGATTACTAGTTTAAATTCCCTTGCATGTTTCGATTATCTTTCAGATGCACTGGACAATTTTAAAGCTGCTTTTGTTGCCAATACAAGTCTAGATCAGAAAAAATATAATTAGATCCCATGATAACCTCTGTACTGTTGCTAGTTTGTTCTCTAAACTTTGACTAAGTGCTTCTGTCCTGTTGAAATCTTCACGTCTCCGGAACTCTGAATTGAGTTTAGTTTAGGGACTTTAGAGATACAGCGTGGAAACAGGTTCCTCGACCCACTGAGTCCGCACCAGTAATTCAAACTAGTAATCCAATCTCATGGCACAGAAGTAAATTCCAATAATTAATAATAAACCTGGATTAAAGAAGTTCTTATCACCATTGCAACCACCAGGATGAATGAAGAAGAATCTCAACCCAAAGCATCACCTATACATTTTCTCCAGAGATGCTGCCTGACCCGCTGAGTTACTCCAGCACTTTGTGCCTATCTGGTTCTTGCAGGGAATGGTACCTAGGTACAATGAAATACTTTGTTTTGCATAACAACCCAGTAAAATCATACAGCAGCCCTCGCCTCACCTCAGCAGTACACAAGTGTCGCCACGTTTCTGGCTACCGAACAGGCAACATCCAGATCCTGCGAATGAATGAAAGAAAGAAAGGTCTGTGAAAAGAATGACATTTGAAGTAAATGTTCATAAATAATTAAAATGTATAACTTAAAAACAAATTGAAGATACATAAAGTTATTTAATGGAAGGTGGAGGAGGGCAGTCACAGATTCAGTGTCCCTAATCCATTAGTAGAACTCTGCTTTTGATAGCACATGTGCACCTCCCCAGAGCTTGCAGCTATTGTTCCTTTCTGAACCACTTGCATTGGCCAGGGTTCTCCGCCCACTGTTTTATACTACAGGTACATCCAATCCATCTATTTGCAGGTGCAGCTAGAAATGTCTAGGCAACATGTAGCCACTGAGGGGTTCACATTCTCAAATGCACCCATTTGGTAGTTTATTTTCTACTTACGCCAATGGCAATGTGAAGACCAATGGGGACCCGGCGTGGAGGGACCGCTGTGAGGAACGTGAGAACAAAAGGGGGCCCGGTGTGGGGGAGGGGAGGGGAGCACTGTAGTTTAGAATCCTCTGTCCAGGGGATAAGCCCGGTGAAGGCGCTGTGCACACGGCAGCCGGCCAATAGTCGCTTGTCTTTTTCTTTTTGTTTTCTCTTTTAATTTCAAGTTTTCATCTACCTTGTGTGTTGTGACTGTCGGCAGACTCATTTCACTCTGGGGATGAATAAAGTTTTATCGTATAGTAATTCTGCAATGACAAAGCAGAGGAAGTCATAACAACAGTGTAATGAAGATTGGAGACCCTCGGACTATCTTCAATCGGTGTTTACAACAGACAATAGGTACAGGAGTAGGCCATTCGGCCCTTCGAGCCAGCACCGCCATTCAATGTAACCATGGCTGATCATCCACAAATAGTACTCCGTTCCTGCCTTCTCCCCATATTCCCTGACTCCGCTATCTTCAAGAGCCCTATCTAGCTCTTGAAAGTATCCAGAGAACCGGCCTCCCCGCCCTCTGAGGCAGAGAATTCCACAGACTCACAACTCTCTGTGTGAAAAAGTGTTTCCTCATCTCCGTTCTAAATAACTTTATTCTTAAACCGAAGATAGGTTTACTGGACTTTATCTTACACTAAACGTTAATCCCTTTATCCTTTATCTTTACACGGTGGACAGCTCGATTGTAATCATGTATCGTCTTCTGACTGGGTAAAACACAACAAAAAGTTTTTCCCTGTACCTCAGTACACTTGACAATAAATTAAACTCAACTAAATTAAAATGATTGTGCGGATCAGTGCCTAGTAGTTAGTGTCAAAGCCCACCAATAACCGTGTAGAAACAAGGAACTGCAGATCCTGGCAAATACATAACAAGACACCAAGCGGTGTAACTCGGCGGGCTAGGCAACAACTGGAGAACATGGATTGGTGATGTTCCAGATCGAGGCCCTTCTTCATACTGCAAACCTGAGGAAAGGTCTTGACCCGATATGCCACCTATCCATGTTCTTCAGAGATGCTGCCTGACCCGTTGAGTTGCTCCAGCATTTTGTGTCTGTCTTTGGTGTAAACCAGCATGTGCAGTTCCTTCCAACACACCATGATTAGTGAGGCCCATCCTGGGCAAAGGAAACAACAGCAGTGAATCACTTTGAGATAATGGAAAGGCTGCACGTGAAAAATAATCTTCCAACGTCATTTATAATAATTAGTCTTACAAACAGTAGTTGTAAAGGAACCAAAAGCAGAATGCAAATGATCTAATTGCATATCACTTCCAGTGTCTGGCTTATCATATGTCCAACATAATCACTCTCAAAATATGACTAACCCTTTTGTAGTGCACTCTGGCATCAGCTAGCCTTTGATTAAGTCATATTTTCCAATCTGGTTGGCTGAGCTTGGACAAGTCACATTCTGGTGATAGGTCCCATTCAAGAGGATGGATTCCATTCCAACAATAAGATACATTCAAGTGGGATGAGTCAGGTTTTGTGAGGGGGCAGGATCTAAACAGGGAAAGGATTTTCATTCCATTTTGGGTGATTGAAGGTATAACTCTGCCAGTGACATGGTCCAAGAGAGACATGCTGCATTCTTAAAGTTAGAAAGAGTTATGTTCTCATTGGGTTTTAGAGACTGAGGGTGATGTCATGGTTTAAGTCATAATTTAATTTATTAAACAAAGGATTGAGATGGCAAAAGTCACACGTTGTCTTAGTCTCTCCCCAACTGATCTCAAAATTCAATTTGCTCATGTGGACTCACCAAAAATGTACAATCCTTCCCTTGTGGCTTTGCTGAAATCTGTATTTTCAAAGTGAAACAGATAAATGTGTGCCCCAACATTCCTTAATCACCTGAATCTTCTGCCCTATTATTCTCTTGTCCATCACAATTCCAGCATTTGGTGAATCTTGTTGCATATTGCTCCCAATGTGGACATTACTATGTTAGTGGACCGGATGGTCAGCTTCCCATTCCTTCTCTCCAGAGATGCTGCCTGTCCCTGGAGAGGAGGAATGGGTGACGTTTCCGGTTGAGACCCCTCTGCAGTCTGAAGAAGAATCTCGACCTGAAACGTCACCCATTCCTTCCCTCCAGAGACGCTGCCTGTCCCGCTGAGTTACTCCAGCATTTGGTGTCTATCTTCGGTGTAAACCAGCATCTGCAGTTCCTTCCTACACATTTGGTCAGTGTGTGTGTTCATACAGTGACTCTGTGGCCTCATGTCCAGCATTGCTTGGACTACTGTCAGTGTAGCATGTCCTTTTTCAGGATATCATCCTTGACACTTCTTCAGCTGATCAAAGCGTGTGTAACTGAGATGTTATGTGCAAGTGAAGTCATGTCTCATACTTCTGAAATATTGGAAATGGTAGCATCATAACAATATCACTTGGACCACAGATCTGGTCTAATACTTTAGAAAACGTGAAGTCCAAGTTTCTAAATGTGAATACCGTTTCATCAAATCTGGAAATAAGTTGCTGTGAATAATAATGAAACTGAAGCTGTGACACAGCTCGGGGATTACAACAGGTTTACTGAGATCATTTGGGGGCAAGACTCCTTCACACACTGATGTGGTTGACTTTTAAGCCCATTATTAATTCTGCAGTTGTTGCAAACAGCTGCCAATGTTTAAAGAACACTCTCTTTGGAACCACCCCAGTGACACCCTCATTTTGATAAAATCTGACCAAGTTGTGGATAGACTCTGACGGACAAGTTATTGAGCGGTTAAGTCATCTCCTACCAGTATCCCTCTGCATCTCAGACAGAATGTCAGTCGGGAAGGTCGCCTTGCATGCGTAAAATTCCCATTTTCCTTAGGCTGAAAATTATCTTAGTTCCAAACATTTGGAAAATTCCCCTTAAGTCCAAAGATTATGGTCATCCCTGTTTTAGTCCAAGGCTTCAAGGTCAGTTTATGGTCACATGCACCAATTAAGGTACAGTGAAATTCAAATTACCATCAAGCCATACTAAAACAAAAGCAACTATATAAAGGTTTTTCATAAACATCCACCACAGCAGATTCCCCACGTTCCTCACTGTGATGGAAGGCAATAAAGTCCGATCTTCTTCCTCTTTTATTCACCAGCGGTCGAACCATCCGCAGTTGGGGCGATCGTAGCTCCCGCAGCCAGTGGTCGAAGCCCCTGCGTCGGGACGTTCAAAGCTCCCACTCCCCCCCTCTCATTCCCTCCTCCCCCTTCAGAAAACACATTCCAATGTCTGCTTGAAATGACCTCGAAATCCCTAAAAGATTATTCCTTTTCCGAAGCAAACTGATTGTGGGGAATGTTGAAGAAACATGCTTTGGACATTAGTTTTTACTTTTAGTTCAGTTTAGAGATACAGCGCGGAAACAGGCCCTTCGGCCCGTGGCGACCATGCAAGCACACCATACAACTTCATCAACACCCTGTCTTGATGTGTCGCCACTTTGAGGGAACCATGTAATTGTACCCCAAGATAGACACAAAAAGCTGGAGTAACTCAGCAGGACAGGCAGCATCTCTGGCGAGAAGGAATGGTTGACGTTTCGGGTCAAGACCCGTCTTCAGACCCCCCCAATATCTCTGTTCAACAACACTCCCTGCCATTTACTGTGTATGTCCTGGCCTGGTTTAACTTCCCAATAATGCAGCACTTTTCACTTGTTAAATTCCACCGCCATTTCTTTGCCCATTTTCCCGGTTGATCAATACAGTCATACAGCACGGAAACAGGCCCTTTGGCCCATTCTGACCCGGGTTCGATCCTGACTACGGGTTTCTCCACTGTCTGTACGGCAGTTTGCAGTAAATTCTCCCCAGTGTGTGACCTAGAACTAGTGTAGAATTGTTGGTCAGTCCAGGTGCTCTGGTTTCCTCCCACATATCTCCAAACTAACTGCAGGTTTATTGTAACCTATCAACCTGCATTACATTGGTTTATGCAGTCACAGGCAATAGGTGCAGGAGTAGGCCATTCAGCCCTTTGAGCCAGCACTGCCATTCAATATGATCATGGCTGATCATCCACAATCAGTACCCCGTTCTTGCTATTTCCCCATATCCCCTGATCCCGTTAGCCCGAAGAGCTAAATCTAACTCTCTTGAAAACATCCAGCGAATTGGCTTCCAATGCCTTCTGTGGCAGAGAATTCCACAGATTCATTACTCTCTGGGTGAAGATGCTTTTCCTCATCTCAGTCCTAAATGACCTACCTCTTATTCTTAAACATGTGAACTTCACACGGACAGCACCCAAAGTAAAGACTGAAGCCAGATCACTGGAGCGGTGAGGCACAAACACTGCTATGCCACAACTAAGTGAGGTACAGACCAAAGTAAGATTGCAGGCCGTGTTTCAGCACTCCCACTTGACCATGTAAGCTTTGTTTCACTGTCCTTTTGTTACTAATAGTAACACAAGAGCAAGCCACTGCTCATTGGAGCCTTTGCTGCACTGCGCTATGTGTGGATGATCTGATATTTCTGGCCCGCTGTAATATCAATGATGTTTGAGAACTCTCAGTGTCAGCCCTCCACCTCCCTTCCTTTCCTTGCTCACCAGCTGCTGGCTTCTTGACCTCCGCTGGCCAGTACGTAGGAAATTAATGAAGTCTTTCCCGTGCAGCAGGAAAACTCATGTGGGACACGGATTTCCCAAGTAGCTTCAAAGAATCGCTGGCTGTGTTTTGGAAATAAAACGTCTTAATGTGTCAGTCAGACTGCGTAGGACAGGGGTTCCCAACCATTTATGTCCCGTTTACCCCTGGCAACTTTAATAGCACATAACAACGTAATTTCACTTATTTATGAACAACTAATGTTGAACAGATACTGGTATACCAGACCCAAACACAGTCAGTCAATGAGAACAAATATGTACAAATCCAGAATCATTAAATGTACCCCCTAGGTTCCCCCTGTGGGTAAATGACCCCCTAGGTAAGCAACATTTACCCCCTTTGGGTAAATCAAACCAGGTGGAAGTTGGAGAGAGAAGGTCTTTGGCCTATTGGGTGGTCTTTGCACGTCTAATGAAATCAAACCAGGATCGAAGGGAAAGGATAACATTAGAGCATGTCATTTTCTTTTGTATACTGAGAGTGAACATTCCTGGTGAATGTGTTTGCATTAATTGTAGTCGTGAAGAAGGGAGATTTACACCTCTGTTTGGGCTGAGAGACTACAGCACGGTTTTGTATTAATAACATTTATATACTCAAAGTCCGGATGTTTGGACCACGTTTCATTATTCTTGAATTTATCTTATAAAAGGGCGCTCTGTCATGAATAGTCCTACGTACAGAAGGACAACGTTGGAACCTCTGCCTGTTGCTCCCTCTATTTACCTCCCTGACCTTTCTCAATGCCTATCTATTACTCATAGAGTCATGCAGTCATAGAATGATACAGCGTGGAAACAGGTCCTTCAGCCCAACTTACCCACACCGGCCAACATGTCCCAGTTACTCTAGTCCCACCTACCCGCGTTTGGCCCATATCCCTCCACACCTGTCCTGTCCATGTACCTGTTTAACTGCTTCTTAAACGTTGGGATAGTCCCAGCCTCAACTACCTCCTCTGGCAGCTCGTTCCATACACCTACCATCCTTTGTGTGAAAATGTTACACACTCGGATTCCTATTAAATCTGTTCCCCTTCACCTTATGCCTATGACCTAAACCTTACTGTTAAATACTTCAGATATATATTAGGATAGAGAGAAGGAATGGGTGACGTCACGGGTCGAGACCCTTCTTCAGACTTCAGACCCTTCTTGTCTCGACCCGAAACGTCACCAATTGCTTCTCTCCAGAGATACTGCCTGTCCCGCTGAGTTACTCCAGCACTTTCTGTCTATCTTCAGTGTAAACCAGCACCTGCAGTTCCTTCCTACACAGATATGTCGCAGGAGTTATATAAATGCACGATCTCGCTTCTTTGAGATAAAGTAGAGTGTGGAGCAGACCAGTCCATCTCAAAAGTTTAATTAAAAAATACTTTTGTGTTAAGTGCAATAAATAGTGAAGGTGTTAGTGGGCTATTAAAGTTGAATTACTTGTTTCTCTCCATTCTCCATGTTTTATTGGGTTTATTTCAGTGTTAGCTTATCCTGAGAGAATCTTAAAAAATCATTTGTTTCTCCCAAAAGACTTTGAAAAAATCCAGAGACTGAATTATTAATGATTTTAGTTATGGCAAGGCTGATATTTATTTCAGTTTATTAACAGTAAGCAGTCCATGTGAATGTGAGCACATATTTTGGAAACACTATTTACAAAAAATGGATTAATGTTAAAAACATTTCAGTCTTTACCATCTGATTCAGTTTCTTGAACCATTGAGATCACATCTGGGGCAGAGGTGACCTGGGTGGCATCCGCATTGGGAGGAAAATCTTGGTGGGAGGATTTATTCGAGTTATTCAAGAGTAGAATAAAGTTAATCTATTCCTGAAGGGGAATGGTACCCAAAGTAGTCGTGTAGCAGCTGGGAATTCGGAAGCATGCAGTCCTGGTCGCCCCCATTGCAGGAAAGATGTGGAGGCTTTGGAGAGGATGCAGAGGAGATTTACCAGAATGTTGCCTGAATTAGAGGGTTTCAGCCACAGGGCGAGGATGGACAGACTGGGATTGTTTTCTATGGGATGCCAGAGGTTGAGTAAAGACTTGAGAAAAGTATTTAAAATTATGAGTGGCTTCTATAGGGTCGTCAGTCAGAACCTTTCTCCCAGGGTGGAAGTGTCCAATACTAGAGGGCGTAGCTATAAGGTTAGAGGAGGAAGTTTAATGGAGATGTGTGGGGCAAAGAGTGGTGTGGGCTTGGAACACATTGCCAGGAGTGGTGATGGAGGCAGATACGATGGTGGCGTTTAAGAGGCTTTTGGATAGGCACATGGAAGTGCAGGGGATAGAGGGATAAGGTTCACGTAAAGGCAGATGAGATCAGTTTAACAGCATCCTGTTCAGCACAGTAGCTCAGCGGTAGAGTTGCTGCCTTACAGCTCCAGAGATCCAGGTTCAATCCTGACTATGGGTGCTATCTGTACAGAGTTTGTACATTCTCCTCCAGGTACTCCGGTTTCCTCCCACACTCCAAAGATGTACAGGTTTGTAGGTTAATTGGCTTCGGTGAATTGTCCCTAGTGTGTAGTATAGAACTAGTCTATGGGTGATCGCTGGTCGGCAAGGACTTGGTGGGCCGAAGGGCCTGTTTTCACGCTGTATCTCTAAACTGACCGAAACTAAAAAACAGTGTGGGCCAAAGGGCACGTTCCTGTGCTATACTGTTCTATGTTCGTTAAATAGAGAGGTCAAACTAAGCAAGATCAATAGGCAAGCCAGCCAGGGCAGGACATGGAGCAAGGAAAGGCTGATACACTTTCCTGCACTGGCTTTAATGGAAGAAGATACAAGTGAAGCAGTTGAACTAAGGGCAGGTATTGGCACATGGGGTTGTGATATTATAGCTGTTATGGAAACATAATTGAGTCCTAAAATGAGAAAGGTTCATAAAGTTATGAGGGACAGAGATAGGGTAGGTGAAGAAAGGTCACGCCCCGAAACCTCACCCATTCCTTCTCTCCAGAGATGCTGCCTGTCCCACTGAGTTACTCCAGCTTTTTGTGCCTATCTTAGGTGAATCTAAAACAGGTCACTGGTTTAAGGTGAGAGTGGAAAGATTTAAAGACTCCAAAGACGTAGGCTCATTGTAAATGACCCCCAGTGTGTAGGGTAGTGTCAGTGTACGGGGCTCACTGGTCAGCACGGACTCGCTGGGCCGAAGGGCCTTTTTCCGCACTGTATCTCAACTAAACCAACCTAAACTCAATGACCTGAGAGGTCATTTTTTCACACAGAGGGTGATGGGTATATGGAACGAGGTGCCAGAGAAAGTAGCAGAGGGAGGAGCAATTACAGCATTTAAAAGGCATTCAGACAGGAAGATGGATGTGGGATATGGGTCAAAAGCAGGCAAGTGGTATTAGCAAAGGTAGGCATCTTGGTCGGCACAGACAAATTGGGCCAAGAAGCCTGTTTCCATCCATCTATGAATCTTCTGAACCCGTGGTGATTTTTAAGAGATCTTTCACACATCTAAAATCTAGGAAACTACACCATTTCGCCTTGTTTTGTAATATACTTTAAGACATGAACCTGGGTTGCAATGTGTTCATTTTCAAACACCAGGCACTGTGCTGTCAAAAGATATAACATGTTTTCTGTTCCTTCTAGGATATCATGGATCAGTGACTAAGTGGTTTAGTGTAAGTAGTGTGTTTGAGGTAGAAAATTAAGCATTAGCATCGTGTGATTCCTGTTTGTTTAGTTTATGAAGATTAACTTCTTCATTGGAAGAAGATTGGAGACCTTGCTCGCTAAACCTTGCACTAAATGTTATTCCCTTATCATGTATCATCTGGACACTGTGAATAGCTCAGTTGTAATCATGTGTTGTCTTTCCACTGACTGGTTAGCACGCTACAAAAGCTTTTCACTGTACCCCGGAACACGTGACAATAAACTAAACTGAACTGAACTGAACTGAAGATAAAACCCAAATGAGTTGTCAATGGTGAATGTGGTGAATGAGGTAGGCGAGGGAGTGATGAACTGTAAACCATGTCAGTCTGCAGCCTGCAAGTTTCAAAGATGTTAGTAAAGTTTTGAATCCAAAGGCATTCCATCACAGGATTGTTAGAGATTAAAATAAAAGTAGAAAATACTAAAGATAGACACATAATGCTGGAGAAACTCAGTGGGACAGGCAGCGTCTCTGGAGAGAAGGAATGGGTGATGTTTTGGGCCGAGACCCTCGAGTCAGGGGAGAGCGAGATACAGATATATGGAAGGGTAAGGGGTGAAAACGAGACATCAAAAATACCGGAAAAAGTCAGTAGGTCAGGCACAGCAATGGAAAGAGAAGCAGAGTGAATGTTTCAAGTTGAAGCTCCTCTGAATTGGAAGTTAGTTTGAAGTTGCACAGAGAGTGGCTGTGGCAGTGATCCCTATGTTTATGCAGCCATCTAGCTAGCAGATTAATGAGGCAAGTTGGAGATAATGATTACAAACGGGGCGGACATGATAAAGCTGTGAGGCGTGGGCCAGAGATGTTTCTGAAATCTGAAATCAAATGAGTAAATCTGAAAAATCTGAAAAATCCCAACAGAACATGCGGTATCTATGGAGATAGAAAAGCTGTGAAAATGTTAGGGATGGACAAACTACTTCAGAACCTACCCACCTAGGTGGCTCAACGGTAGACTTGCCACCTTACAGCGCCAGAGACCAGGGTTCCATCCTGTCTACAGGTGCTGTCTGTACAAAGTTTGTACGTTCTTCCTGTGACCACGTGGGTTTTCTCCGGGTGCTCTGGTTTTCAATATTTGGTTGGACTTTATTTAGAGATACAGCACGGAAACAGGTCATTCGGCCCACCGACTCCACGCCGACCAGCGATCCCCGTACAGCAGCAGTATCCTACATGCTCATGACAATTTTTATCAAAGCCTTTTAATCCACAAAACCGCACGTCTTTGGAGTGTGGTTGAGTACTGGAGCACCCGGACAAAACCCACACTGTCATTGGGGAGAACGTACAAACTCCGTACTGACAGCACCCGTAGTCGGGATCAAACCCGGGTCTCTGGCGCTGTGAGGCAGCAACTCTACCGCTGCGCCACCCTGCCACCCCTGTTTTATTCTACCATCCAGTTCCAATTGCCATTCTTTAAAATTCTCCAAAATTCCTTGGTCAGCATCCCAAGGTGTTTGGTCCATGCTCACATACCCACAGAGATCTCTGATTCCAGACCTACCCTCTTCTCTTTACCTGAGGGGCACAAACCTGAGTGCTTCAGTTCCCAGAGATTCTCTCCAGAAGAGACATATGAAATTCTCAAAGGATTGGACAGGCTAGATGCAGGAAAACATTTCCCGATGTTGAGGGAGTCCAGAACCAGGGGTCACACAGTTTAAGAATAAGGGGTCGGCCATTTATTACTGAGATGAGGAAAAACCTCTTCACCCAGAGAGTTGTGAAACTGGAATTCTCTGCCACAGTAGGCTGTTGAAGCCAATTCACTGGATGTTAGATTTAGCTCTTGGGGCTAAATGAATCAAGGGATATGGGGAGAAAGCAGGAATGGGGTACTGATTTTAGATGATCAGCCATGAACCATGAAGCCCGAATGGCCTACTACTCCTGTACCTATTTTTCTATGTGTCTATGTTTCTACGTTTCTAAGTCCTGACAACATCATTTCACTGAGAACTACTCCTTCCATCTTCTCCTTCACATTTTATGAAACTTTAAGATTCAACCCAACACCATTGTACACCTATAGTTCAGCTGAAACATGAGAGGCTCCATGTAATCAGTGGTACCCAGCAGAAAGAGTTGACTGTGCCTGGGTTTAATGTTTCAACCAGAAAATTGTCACCTCCAACAGTTCAATACTTCCTTTATACCACGCTGGACTTTTAGCCTAAATTAAGTGTTGGTGTCTCTGGAGAAATCTTCAACCTACAGACTTTTGACTCCTGACTCAACAATGCGTCCATGTTAACATTATTGCTTTAAATAACCTTCGTGAAAAACAAAGGATATCTAAAACGGACACATAAATCAGACACAAATCCTGTGCCTTTCCTATGGCTGCTGCTTCGATGGGCTGGCTCTGTCCAGCCAACTCTGTATTCAGGGTACAGTCACTTGAAAATTGTACACACCTACTGATAAAGAGACAGGCCTGTTGACTCGCCCTCGTCCTGTGGATTTGTAAGTTTAAGGTGAAGGGGAAACAAATTAATAGGAATCTGAGGGGTCATTTTTTCACGCAAAGGGTGGTGGGTGTATGGAACGAGCTGCCAGAGGGGGTAGTTGAGGCTGGGACTATCCTAACATTTAAGCAACAGTGTACCTCTCTTAGGTACATGGATAGGACAGGTTTGGAGGGATATGGACCAAATGTGGGCGGGTGAGACTAGTGTAGCTGGGACATGTTGGCCGGTGTGGGTATGTTGAGCCGAAGGGCCTGTTTCCACACTGTATCACTCTATGACTACTCAGTTAAGAATAGGGTGTTGAGAGCTGTCAGCTCTGCTATATGTGGCTTACCTCCTCATTTTGTTTATGTGACATGTGGCATTGTGGAATTCATGAGTATTCCAGTTGCAAACAAGGTTATTTCATCTTGAGGCAAAATGTCAGGCTGGCCATTTTTTTTCACAAATGCTTCAGAGCCTTGGTCTCAGAACTTCTCAAGGGCCGGCTCTGCGGTGCTGACAGCGTTGTGCAGTGGGCATTCGAGTGTGATCATAAACACTTGGAGTACAGCGCCACTTAGAAAGTGTTAGGTAACGCGCCAACCACAAGCTGACTGGGCAGGAGTGGGGATCACACAGCACCAGCCAGCCCTGGCTTAATCTGGGCCTCTGCACACATGTACACCAGACTTCACTGCCTCCTGCCTCACTCTTACATAACAATATTGCAGTACGTCATCTGTTTAATAAGGTGATTTAATAAAAAAAGTTGATCTGTAACTATTTCATAAGTTCATAGGTGACAGGAGCAGAATTAGGCCATTCGGCCCATCAAGTCTACTCCGCCATTCAATCAGGTTTGATCGATCTTTCCCTCTCAACCCCATTCTCCTCCCCATAGCCAGGGGTCACAGTTTAAGAATAAGGGGTCGGCCATTTAGGACTGAGATGAGGAAAAACGTTTTCACCCAGAGAGTTGTGAATCTGTGGAATTCTCTGCCACAGAAGGCAGAGGAGGCCAACTCACTGGATGTATTTGAGAGAGAGTTATAGCTCCTAGGGCTAACAGAATCAAGGGATGTGGGGAGAAAGTGGGAATGGGGTACTGATTTTGGATGCTCTGCCATGATCATATTGACTGGCGGTACTGGCTTAAAAGGCCATATGGTTTACTCCTGCACCTATTTTCTGTTTCTATGTACAGTTCTAAGTTCTATTTGCACTTTTTTTAGACGGACCTACTTTTTTAAAAAACGTCTCTTTTATTTACACCAACATCCCTTTCATCATTTAATTTCTGCATTCTAGCGCAGCGGTAGAGTTGCTGCCTTACAGCGCCAGAGACCCGGGTTTGATTCTGACTACGGGTGTTGTCTGAATGTAGTTTGTATGCTCTCCCCGTGACCTGCGTGGGTTTTCTCCGAGATATTTGGTTTTCTCTGAAATCTTTGGTTTCCTCCCACACTCCAAAGACGTACAGGTTTGTAGGCGTATTGGGTTGGTAAAATTGTAAATTGTCTCTAGTGTGTGTAAGGTAGTGTTAGTGTGCGGGAATCGTTGGACTCTATTGATCGAAGTACCTGTTTCTGCGCTGTATCTCAAAACTAAACTTAACTAAAGCTCTTGCTGCTACTGATGAAATACCACTCTAGGTCATAGCCCCAGAATTAATGGACATTCCTTTAGGAAGGAGATGAGGTGGAATTTCTTTAGTCAGAGGGTGGTTAATCTGTGGAATTCTTTGTCATAGAGGGATGTGGAGGCCAAGCCAATGGGGATTTTTAAGGCAGAGATAGATAGATTCTTGATTAGTACGTGTGTCAGGGGTTGTGTGGAGAAGACAGGAGAATGGGGTTAGGAGGGAGAGTTAGACCAGCCATGATGGAAAAGCAGAGTAGACTTGATGGACCGAATGGCCTAATTCTACTCCTATCACATGAACTTATTTCTGTCTCCATAAATGTTGTCTAATTTGTTGAATATTCCCTGTATTAATCTCCAGGGCATTTTTCTTCAAACTGCGCTTCACCTGACCAGTTGTTATCCTTGGTTGACTTTAGGCAAAATAATCTCCAACAGCTACCAGCTTTGCAACTTCCTTTACCACCTTTCACCAGACCAGACTGAATGCTGCGACATTTCCACTACTTTAGCTCATGATCAAAAGTAGTCAGAGACGTTTTGCTCATTATCCACAGGCTATAGAGAGGCAGAAACAATGTCTTTCTTGTTAGCATTTCAGCCATCAATCACTCCAGCACCTTTTAAATTTGCTAGAATACATTACACTGCAGAAAATATGATGTCGAATCTCTCAGTTGCTGGTAATGAATGAGCAGGGCGACGGACTCATTGAGTTCACTTCAACCTGTCACTGGGGATGTACTTTCACCTTCTGCTTTTTAGTTCAGGTTGTCCTCACTAGAGACAGACACAAAACTCTGGAGTAACTCAGCGGGACAGGCAGCATCACTGGAGATAAGGAATGAGTGACGTTTCAGGTCAAGACCCTTTTTCAGGCTGACCAAGTCCCTGTTTCCGTGCTGTTTCTCTACACTAAACCAAACTAAACCTGTATGTCATTATCACTTGTTACCCTATGAGTTCCCTATTTAAATGCTGATGCTTGTCTCTCTGCTCAGTCTTAAACTTTATCCACGTTGAGCCTTGTACTCTTGTTTATCAGGATGTTAATAAAAGCCTCTCTCCTACCCCTCCCACTCTCCCCCCCCCCCCCCCCCCCCCCCAGCCCCCCCCCCCTCCCGTCTCCCCCCGCCCAGTCTACCCCCCCTCCCCTCCGTCTTCTTTCTTTCTCCCTCCCTGTGACCCTTAGTCTCTCGGCTCTCTCCCCAAACAATAATTGGGAAGATTTAAACCTTTCGCAGCCAATGGAAAGGTTTTCGAGTTGAGTCGGTGAAGTAATGCGGTGACTGATTTGTGTTATAAATAACATGTAATGACCTGATTACCTGGTTCAGAGGTGTTGATTGAAGGATGAATGTTGGCAGAACGTCAGGAAGAATTACTCTGTTCTGATTCAATGTCGGAGATGTGAAATCCTCTGAAGACCTGTGTGTAGCAATGCTTTCAGTGCACTGCCAACAGCTGTGTAATACGTGCTAATGTGTAAGCATGGCTGAGACCACTACAAGCTAATCCTTCCTTGGTAATGAAACACTACCGACCATCTCTTGCACTGCCATGGACTTGTTTTCTAATTGCCTTTTTGCATTCATGTCTTGTTTTTTTTGCATAGTTCTTTTCACTGCTTCATTCAGCCCATCAAGTCTACTCCGCCATTCAATCATGGCTGATCTATCTCCCTCATAACCCCATTCTCCTGCCTTCTCCCCGTAACCCCTGACACCCGTACTAATCAATAATCTATCTATGCCTTAAAAATGTCCATTGACTTGCCCTCCACTGCCTTCTGTGGAAATAAATTCTACAAATTTACCTCCCTCTAACTAAAGGCATTTCTCTTCATTTCCTTCCTAAAAGAACGTCCTTGAATTCTTTTTGTCCTTTAATTTGTGTGTCGTTTAGTTTAAAGGTACAGTGCAGAAGTAGGTCTTTCAGTCTGCTGAGTTTAGTTTACGTTTAGTTTAGTTTATTGTCATGTGTGCCGAGGTACAGTGAGAAGCTTTCTGTTGCGCGCTAACCAGTCAGCGGACAGACAACACATGATTACAATCGAGCCATTTACTGTGTACAGATACATGATAAGGGAATAACGTTTAGTGCAAGGTAAAGCCAGCAAAGTCCGATCAAGGATAGTCCGAGGGTTTCCAATGAGGTAGATAGTAGTTCAGCACTTGTGGTAGGATGGTTCAGTTGCCTGATAACAGCTGGGATGAAACTGTCCCTGAATCTGCAATCCGAGTCCATGCTGACCAGTGATGCCAGTATGTGTAATATACGTATAATTATGTCTTCATGTATTATCTGCCTGTGATGATCAGTGGGTCAGGCAGCATCTCTGGAGAACATAGATAAGTAATGTTACGGGTCTGAACCCTTCTGCAGACTGAATGAAAAGAGTCCTGACCCGAAACTTCACCTATCCATGTTCTTCAGCGATCCTGTAACCCACTGGGATGCTCTAACACTTGGTCTCTTTTGTATATCAACCCAGCATCTGCTGTTCTTTGTTTCCATGTTATTTAACTTTCTCATCTACTCTACGTACATTTGGGGCAATTTTACAGGAGGTACAGTGTCAGAATAAAAAGATGTACCTTTAGAAAGTTGATGAGAAAGAATTTATTTCACCAGCGAGTGGAATTAATTGTCACAGATGGTTGTAGGGGCCAAGTCATTGGGTATTTTTAAAGTGGTGATTAACAAGTACTTGATTAGTAAGGATGTCAAAGGTTATGGGTTGAAGGCAGGAGAATGTGTTGAGAGGGAGAGATAGATCAGCCATGATTGGAATGGTGGAGTAGCATCAATGGACTAAATGGCCTAAAATGACCATGTTACAGAAAGGATGTAGTCAAGCTGGAAAGGGTACAGAGAAGGAATAGATGTTGCCAGGGCTAATGGGTCTGAGCTATAGGGAGAGGTTGAGTAGGCTGGGACTCTATTCCTTTGAGCACAGGAGGATGAGGGGTGATCTTATAGAGGTGTAAAAAATAATGAGAGGAATAGATCGGGTAGATGCACAGAGTCTCTTGCCTAGAGTAGGGGAATCGAAGACCAGAGGACATGGGTTCAAGGTGAAGGGGAAAAGATTTAATAGGAATCTGAGGGGTAACTTGTTCACACAAAGGGTGGTGGGTGTATTGAACGAGCTGCCAGAGGAGGTAGTTGAGGCAGGGACTATCCCTACATATAAGAAACAATTAGACAGGTACATGGATAGGACAGGTTTAGAGGGATATGGACCAAATACGGGCAGGTTGGACTAGTGTAGTGGGACATGTTGGCCAGTGTGGGCTAGTTGGGTCGAAGGGCCTGTTTCTACGCTGTATCACTTTATAACTAATTCTGTTCCTATGACATGTGAACATAAATAAGACTACTGCATGCAGTGGAGACATTGCCGTCACTCTCTGCCATATCTACTGGAGACCTGGCTTCCCACAAGTGATATTAAGCGTCTAAGTGGAACCATGCAACAATTCCTCCCTTCCCCGCCCCGCTACAGATGCTGCTTGACCTGCTGTGTTCCTCCAGGAGTTTGCTTTTTTGCTGCAGACTCCAGCAACTGCAGTCTCTTCCAATGAATTCATAGTAATCCCATCAACAGCGCATAGTTGTGTCAGGAGCACTAACATGAGTAGGTCAGGGCCCGTGTACAACAGCGGCCTCATCACTAATTTCATTATCATAAATTTTAATAACTGGGATATTTTTAACCTTGAAGCTTGAGGCGGCTGCTCATATTTCACTCTACCTTGGGCACATTGCTACTATTATTCAGAAGCATGTTAATGTTGCTTCACCCTTTAGTAGAAAGCTCTGTGTATCTGTCTGCATATTAGCGTGTAAGAGGGAACTGCAGATGCTGGTTTACACCGAAGATAGACACAAAATGCTTGAGTAACTCAGGCAGCATCTCTGGAAAAAAGGAATAGGTGAAGTTACGGGTTGAGATACTAGACTCAACCTGTTCCACCTATATAGGATGGCACGGTGGTGCAGCGGTAGAGTTGCTGCCTAACAGCGCCAGAGACCAGGGTTCGATCCTAACTACGGGTGCTGTCTGTATGAAGTTTGTACATTCTCCCTGTGACCAGGGAATTAAGCAGTGATCCAAGCTACTGCAAGTGACTGTGCTGTGGTTTAAAGCCTTGGCAAGCGTTCAGCATGAGAACTCTGACCCTTTTATATCTGCGTGATAACAAATGAAAAATGGCCAGCTGCAAACAGCCACCAAAGTCTGAAGAAGGGTCTCGAGCCGAAACGTCACCCATTCCTTCTCTCCACAGATGCTGCTGAGTTACTCCAGCTTTTTGTGTCTATCTTTGGTTTAAACCAGCACCTGTAGTTCCTTCCTACACCAAAGCAATCCTCCCAGCTTCTGCTTCATGTCTGGAGACTCGGGCCAGAGATTCTGAAGGAAAACATGTTTCAAACTCCTTGTACACACATTAGAATCAGTCAATGAGAACTGTGAAAATGTTTTATTGCCTGGCTTCTGCCAATCCGCAGTGGGAACATGAAGCTAAATTGCACAATTAGGCAATGCAATGCCTTTTAAAACATGGCAACAACACCCTTCATGCTGGTTTAACTATATTAACTATATTATAACTGATTGTAACTATATTCCTGCTGATTTCTTCCAGGTATTTTCACTCTGCGTTACCCTGAGGTTGAAATGATATTTAACACGAATCTGAGGGGCAACTTTTTCACACAAAGGGTGGTGGGTGAATGGAACCAGCTGCCAGAGGAGGTAGTTGAGGCTGGGACAATTGCAACGTTTAAGGAACAGTTAGACAGGTACATGGATAGGACCGGTTTAGATGGCTATGGGCTGAACGTAGGCAGGTGGGACTAGTGTAGATGGGGCATGTTGGTCGGTGTGGGCAAGTTGGGCCAAGTATCTGTTACCTCGCTGTATCACTCTATGAGTCTAATAGTAAACATTACTGTTGTAGCAATGCATCACAGTGTTGCCTCTAAAACACCGTGGAATGTTGTGAGGCTGTGAAAGGCCTGTATTCCTGATCAATATGATAATGTATTCCTTACATTCTTGAGTTTATAAGAATAAGAAGTGGTATCATTTAAAAGTACACATTTCTTGAAAGGTTTTACAATGTAGATGCATGCCATTGGCTAGGGTGCCTGGGACCAAGTCACAGCCTCCAAATGAGTCTGATGAAGGGTCTCGACCCATTCCTTTTCTCCAGTCCCGCTGAGTTACTCCAGATTTTTGTGTCTATCTACAAATAAAGAGTTGGCTTTTTCAGACGGGAATACAAACTGAATTCTTCACCCACATGAATCGTTGCAATTCCCTACCCCAGAGAGCTCTGGTGGCTCAGTCACTGTGACAAGACAGAGATCACAACATTTTCAAATATTAAAAGGATTCAGAGATATGGGAATAATGAAATTGGAAAGCAGCCACGCTGCCTGGGCAAGGCCACCAGCATAACCAAGCCTCTAGATTAAAAACACTTGTATATCTCTTACTCCTTACTTTAAATAACATGCTCTTTTACTTGATTTACAGCAACATATATACCACGGAAACAGGCCCTTCGGCCCAACTTACCCTTACCAACCCAGCTGCCCCATCTACACTACTCCCACCTATCCAAGTTTGGTCCATATCCCTCCAAACCTGTCCAATCCATGTACCTGTTTAACTCTATGTGAAAAAGTTGCCCCACAGATTCCTATTACATTTTTCCCCTACACCTTAATCCTATGTCCTCTGGTTCTTGATTCCCCTACTCTGGGTAAAAGACTCTGTTCTTCTACTCTGATCTTATACACCTCAATAGGACCACATCTCATCCTTTTTTGTTTCAAGAAATGGAGTCCTAACCTGCCCAACCTCTCCTTGTAGCTCAGGCCCTCAAGTCCTGGCAAATCCTCGTTAATGAAAGATAGACACAAAGTACCGTATTAACTCAGTGGGACAGGCAGCATCTCTGGAGAGAAGGAATGGGCGACGTTTTCAGCTCGAGACCCTTCTTCATATTCACGGAATATAGACACAAAATGAGTCTGAAGAAGAGTCTCGACCATAAAAGTCACCCATTCCTTCTCTTCATAGACGCTGCCTGTCCCACTGCGTTATTGCAGCATTTTGTGTCTATCTTGGGTATCTACAGTTCCATCCTACACATCCTTGTAAGTCATCTCTGCACTCTTTCCAGCTTGTGGGACATGCCAAACATAAAGGTGAGCATGTCCTCAAGTTCTCCGCCTGAACCTCTGCACCACCAGCCCTTTCAACATTTTATCAAAGCTTTTAGACACATGCTCTGGTATCTTTTTATGTGTGTGGGCGGGGGTGTCAAATTTAACTTAATAAAACATTCCTTTGAAGTGCCATGGGACATTCCACAGTTAGTTGTACCGGAGAAATGTAGGAATGGAAAAGCTTTGATGAAAGGTCATTGGCTTGAAACGTTAACTCTGTTTCCATTTCCACAACTGTGGCATGCTCAACCTGCTGACTTAGTCCAGCATTTCCCGGTCTGTATTTTATACATAAGTGTAATCCTGTGAGGATAACTGAGGTGAGGAGGCATCAGTTCGGCGAGCTAACTTTTATATACAGTGAAACATTCCCTTCCATTTCAAAACCAGTTTCAATACCAAGCAGCAAGATGGCTCCAGCTCAACCCGGTCGGTGTTAGTGCCAGAGAGACTTTTTCTGTAATTTTTAAATCATTTCCAATTTTAAATTGCACATATAGGGCGGCACGGTGGCGTAGAGGTAGAGTTGCTGCCTTACAGCGCCGGATACTTGGGTTCAATCCTGACTACGGGTGCCGTCTGTACAGAGTTTGTAAATTCTCCCCGTGACCGCGTGGGTTTTCTCCGAGATCTTCGGTTTCCTCCCACTCTCGAAAGACGTGCAGGTTTGTGGATTCATTGGCTTGGTATGAATTTAAAAATTGTCCCTCGTGTGTGTAGGACAGTGTTAGTGTGCAGGGATCGCTGGTCGGTGCAGACCCTGTGGGCACCAAGGGCCTGTTACCATACTGTATTTCTAAACTAAACAATAAATATAATTTGAAGGCTTCAAAGGTTTAGGAAGTTTGGCATGTTCCCCTACAACTCTCACCAACTTGTACAGGTGCACCATTGAAAGTGTTTTACTGGGATACATCACAGGGCAGTGTGGGAACAGCTCCATCCAGGACCGCAAGAAATTGCAGCGAATTGTGGACGCAGCCCAGACCATCACACAAACCAACCTCCCTTCCATTGACTCCATCTACACCTCACGCTGCCTCGGCAAGGCCAGCAGCATCATCAAGGACCAGTCGCACCCCGGTCACTCCCTCTTCCCCCCTCTCCCATCTGGCAAAAGGTACAGAAGTGGGAAAACGCACACCTCCAGATTCAGTGACAGTTTCTTCCCAGGTGTTATTAGGCAACTGAACCATCCTACCACAACCAGAGAGCAGTGCTGAACTACTGTCTACTTCATTGGTGACCCTGGGACTATCCTTGATCGGACTTTGCTGGCTTTACCCTGCACTAAACGTTATTCCCTTATCATGTATCTGTACACTGTAAATGGATCGATTGTAATCATGTATTGTCTTTCTGCTGACTGGTTAGCACGCAACAAAAGCTTTTCACTGTACCTTGGAACACGTGACAATAAACTAAACTAAACTGAATTTATTGGGGAGAAGATAGGAGATTGGGGTTGAGAGGGAATGATAGATCAGCCAGTATTGAATGGTGGAATAGATGGGCCGAATGGCCTTACTCTGCTTGTGTGCCTGTGCAGCTGAACGAGTCCATTATGTTTTAGAGTTGACAGTAACGTGCAGGAGGCGGGTTTCCTCCAGTGTGTTGTGCTTTATCACGGCAAAGGGCAGGTGGACTGTGGAGCGACATTATTTGTAACTAAACACAAAGTTTCAGAATAAAGTAACGATGCTTCGGTCCACCGAGTCCACATGGACCAGCGATCATCCTGCACACCAGCGACAATTGACAGAAACTAATTAATCTACAAGCCTGCGTGTCTTTGGAATGTGGGGTGGAGTCTGGAGCACACGGAGAAAGCTCATGTGGTGACGGGGAGAACGTGCAAACTCCGTACAGACAGCACCTGTAATCAGGATCGAACCCGGGTCTCTGGCGCTGTGAGGCAGCAACTCTACCACAGCGCCACCGTGCCACTCCATCAGTGACAGCATCTGGGGAGGGAATGGACAAGCAACATTCCGGGTCAGGACCCTTTTTCAGACTCAGATCCTTCTGTTCATCAGTTCTAGGAGCAGAATTAGGCCGTTTGTCCCATCAAGTCTACTCCGCCATTCAATCATGGCTGATCTATCTTTCCCTCTCAACCCCAAGAACAAGGGTCTCGACCCAAAAGGTAGCCTGTCCATTCCCTCCAGAGATGCTGCCTGACCCACTGAGGTCCTCCAGTGCTTTGTGTTTTGCTCAGGATTCGAGCAGCTGCAGTTTCTGGTGTCAGGCAGCTTTGCCATGTGGCTGTGTACCAGCTGTAAATCCCCTGTAATCTCACTTGCAGCATCGCAGTCTCTTTGCCACTGAAGCCTTCATCCAGACACTGCAGCCCACGTCAGCCATGCTCCACACTGACCTGCAGCAGCAGAACACACTGTCCCATCACCTGCCCAACACACCAACCTGAGAAAACACTGGTGTACCCAGAGTAGGTGAATCGTGGACCAGAGGACACAGGAATCTGAGGGGTGAAGGGCTTGTCCCACTGTACGAGTTTACCCAAGAGCTCTCGCGAGTTTAAAAAAAAAATCAAACTCGTGGTAAGTACGTAGAATGTACGTAGCGGGTACGTCGAAGCTCAGGACGTCTCTTAGCGGCTCGTAACGCTAACGGCAGGTACTCGGGAAACACGATAAGCTCGTGAAGTTTTTTCAACATGTTGAAAAATGTCCACGAGAGCCCTGAGTACTTACGAATGGCTATTACCGTAATTCTCCGAGTTCGAATCAGGGGGAATTCGGGAGAACTCTTGAATTACCTCGTACAGTGGGGCAGGCCCTTTACTTTTTCACACAGAGGGTGGTGGGTGTATGGACCAAGCTGCCAGAGGAGGTAGTTGAGGCGGGGACTATCCCATCATTTAAGAAACAGTTGGACTGACAGGTACATGGATGGGACGGGTTTGGAGGGTTATGGACCAAACGCAGGCAGGTGGGACTAGTGTAGATGGGACATTGTTGCCGTGTGTGGGCGAGTCGGGCCGAAGGGCCTGTTTCCATGCTGTATCACTCTATGACTCTAACATTGTGGGCTGAAGGGCCCATTCCTGTGCTGTACTGTTCTATGTTCTAGTTTGTCAGCGGCTTTAATGATTGACTCATTGCCGGAGGTATTAGTTGTACAAGTACTGTGTGTACCATTTTTATTGGAATAATTGCATTCAGCCTTTCAGTGCTAATGCACTCACTAACTGTTGCGGGCACTTTAGGGAGTCCCTTGTCAATTGTCATGTACATTCATAGATTTCTTTTTAATCTAGGTGCAGTACAATGTGTTCATATTAAATATTGCAGGAAGCTTTGCATTTGGTTTCATTTAAAAACAATTAGCAGAGAAAATCGACCATGAAACGTGGAGCTTGGCTGTTGGTTTGGGAACATCTCCATTGGTTTGGGAACAGCTCCATCCTAGACCGCAACACATTGCAGAGTGTTGTAGACACAGCCCAGACCATCACACAAACCAACCTCCCTTCCATTGGCTCCATCTACACCTCACGCTGCCTCGGCAAGGCCAGCAGCATCATCAAGGACCAGCCGCACCCTGACCTCTCCCTCTTCTCCCCTCTCCCATTGGTCAAGAGGTACCGAAGTGTGAAAACGCTCACCTCCAGATTCAGGGCCAGTTTCTTCCCAGCTGTTATCAGGCAACTGAACCATCCTACCACCAACTAGAGAGCAGTTTTGACCTGCCATCTACCTCATCGAACCATCTTTAATCGGACTTTACTGGACTTTATTTTATAGTGAACGTTATTCCCTTTATCCCGTATCTGTACACTGTGGATGGTCTCCTGTGAGGTGGAGGGCAGGTCAGGACCGCTCTCTAGCTGGTGATAGGATGCTTCAGTTGCCTGACAACAGCTGGGAATAAACTGTCCCTGAATCTGAGGTGTGGGTTTTCACACTTCTGTAGAGGAGGTTAACAGGAGCATAGTTAGCGGAACGCTGCTGTTGAAAGAAAGATTTTAAACAGTGGAGCAATTGTAATGATGAATAGCAGATCCACTTCTGGGACCAGCACGCAAAGAGTTGCCAAAGGTAGTACTTACTGCAAAGAGTGGCCTGACTTCAGCACCATCTTAACCTTAATCTTCGACAAATGCTCAGGTGTTTGAGGTGTATCCCTGCGAGTTCCATTAGCAGGAAGGGCAGCCTGCATGCCAGTGTATCCTGTATCTGCCAAGAACATGCTACATGGGCCGATCGTGACATCAGACACATTGTTCTACTTCTTTCAGGCCAGCTTTCATTTCTTGGACGTCCAGGCAGCAAATCACACCCTCTGGAGTTGGGAGTTTCAATGCCAGCGTGTGGAGATGGGCGCTCCGCCACAGCCCAGCCTGTGAATGTGGAGCAGAACAACACACAGCCAACCATGCCATCCCTGGGTGCCCGCTCTACCACCCACCCACCCACCCAATGGAGCTGTGTCAGGGCCTGGCAGACATTGACACCAACAGAGACAACAACCTGGCTGCTCAATGCCCGGCTTGAGATCTAACTATTCCTTTGGTTTAGGTTTCATTCATTCAGAAGAAGAAGAAGAAGCCACCCTCTCTAACGCAACAGATAGAAAATAACGTAGTGAGGGTCACCTCCACCTCTGCTTGTCACGGGGGTTCATCAGTACATGCAGGTTAATTTAACAGGTTTACAGTCCATAAAATCACCAGATATAAGAGTGGCACGGTTGTGCAGCGGTAGAGTTGCTGCCTCACAGTGGCAAAGACCCGGGTTCAATCCTGACCACGGCTGCTGTCTGTACGGAGTTTGTACGTTCTCCCTGTGACTGCGTGGGTTTCCTCCAGGTGCTCCGGTTTCCTCCCACGCTCCAAAGATGCTCCAAAGCCTGAAGAATTGTCTCGACTCGAATCGTCGCCCTTTCCTTCTCTCCAGAGATGCTGCCTGTCCTGCTGAGTTACTCCAGCATTTTGTATCTATCTCCAAAGACATACAGGTTTGTAGGTTAATTCGGCTTTGGTAAAAATTGTGAATTGTCCCTAGTGTGTAGAATAAATAAAGTGATAATAATGGCAAATGATGGCCACGCATCATCACCGCTGTTCATTGACCAGAAAGCTGCAAGACGCATCATCCAACTCTGGCCACTACACTATACAACGGATGTATCTTTTACATGAATACAAGGAATATACAAAGGATTGTGACCAGGATTGTATCTAGACTGAGGAACTAGTTCTGTGGAGGATTTGGAGCGTCTAGGCTTGGTCTTTGTAGAGAGGGCAGTGAGGATACCAACTCCAGCATCTAACCAACATGTGGTTTTGATGAAGTGGGAAAAGAGGAATTATTTCTATCGGTATGTGGGCACTAGCCAGAAGCTGGAGATCCAAAATATTTGGCAAAAGAAGTCGAGGAGGAATGAGGTGAATGTTTTCCGACTCTGCGGGTTGGTAAGGTTTGGAATGAATTGCCTGCAGTTGTGATTGCATCTGATTCCACTGGAGCTTTCACAACCCAATTGAGAATGTGTTACAAGAGGTCCAGGTCTCAAGCCTCACAAGAAAAAGCTTTGGAGACACAAGAAAATGCAGTCGCTGGAATCTTGAATGAAAAACAAACTCAGCGGGTCAGTCAGCATCTGCGGAGGGAGTGGACGGACAACATTTTCAGTTGGGACCCTTCTTCAGATGGACGGAGTTGTTGTGGGGGGGAGCTGGAAAAGTGAGGGGTGGTGGAGCAAAGCCTGGAAGCTGATGGGTTGAGTAAGTGACAAACATCAGCGATGAAACGGTGTCAAAAAGCAAGAAGAGGAGGAGCGGAATGTAAACATGATGGGAGAGTTATGGGTGGAAGAGAGGGGGGGAGGGTAAGTGGGGAAGAGTGGGGGGGTTAGCAGTGACTGGAGAGCACGTCTTCAGTGGTGAGGGTTGCACAGAGCTGGTCAAGGGCAGAGGAGGAGGAGTGCAGTTCAAACTGCTTGGAGTTGGTAGAATGGGCAATGTTGAAGGATGTGGGCGGCTCGGTGGCGCAGCGGTAGAGTTGCTGCCTCACGGCACCAGGCACCCGGCACCCGGCTTAGATCCTGACTACGGGTGCTGTCTGTACGGAGTCTGCATGTTCTCCCTGTGACCTGCGTGGGTTTTCTCTGAAAACGTTGGTTTCCTCCCACACTCCAAAGACGCGCAGGTTTGTAGGTTAATGAGCTTGGTATAAATGTATAAATGTAAAATTGTCCCTAGTGTGTGTAGGGTAATGTTAGTGTGTGGGGATCGCTAGTTGGTGTGGACTTGGTGGGCCTAAGGGTCTGTTTCTGTGCTGTATCACTGAACTAAACTAAGACTTGGCAACGGACCTGAACGAGTATGCCACAGTGCTATAGACTTCATAGGGAAATATGTGGAGGGGTCCATCCAAGTATTCCCTGTTAGGATGAATCAAGACCCACTTTACTGAAGAGCAGATGTTGGGCATTGAGGATTGGCGATACTGGGCAATAGCAGACACTAATGGTCCATTACAACATGGGTCATCTGTATTGCTGTGCCAAGTTGCTCCTCATCCATTCATAAAAACCATGTTCCCCCACCAGAGAGTTGCAGGATCTGTTATTTCTCTGGAAGGATGTCGTGCAGGGAATTGTTTTTCTGCTTTGGGTATTTTGGAAAGTTCTGACGTGAATGCTTTCCCTGAGAAACCCCTTGCATCAGCGTATAATTGTCAGGAGTGAAGTTGAATGTGGGATGGATATAAAGCCGGCCGTGTGATGTTGTCATCTGTTGGAGCTGCTCCTGATACGTAGCTCCATACGTAGCTCAGTCGGCTGAGACTTGCGCAGGCAGGTCGTGTGTGAAGGGCGGGGAAATCGATTCCATCTGCTCTGCCGATGCTGCCCGCCGCGCCTCGCCTCGCCGCGCCTCGCCTCGCCCTCCTGTCACGTAGCTGTCAGAAGTAAAACCGGGAATGATGGAAATATCCAGGGGGACAAATCTGGAACATTCCCAGCATTCTCCTCTTCACATTACCAGCGTCTGCACTTCTCTGTTATTCAAAAACACAACTTTTGTCAGTGGAAAATTGCAGAACCACAAAAGAATTCCAAACTTTTCCAACATGAGGTCCCCAGTTCCTGTTTTAAGATAAATTAACATGTAACCTTTATGTCTGCTGTAAATCCTCATTTTTAACTTCTTTAGAAGTCAGCAACACCCTACTCTGTAACGTCAGTGGAAAGTTAAACCAGGCAGGACCTAGTCACCGGGCAGTACTTTGTCAGCTGCAAAAGGTGCAGGGAAGATTTACGGGGATGTTGCCAGGACTCGTGGGCCAGAACTCTAGGGAGAGGTTGAGCAGGCTGGGTCTCTATTCCCTGGAGGGCAGGAGGATGAGGGGTGATCTTATAGAGGTGTACAAAATCATGAGGGAAATAGATCGGGTAGAGGCACAGAGTCTCTGACCCAGAGTAGGGGAATGCAGAACCAGAGGACATACAGTAAGTTTAAGGTGAAGGGGGAAAGATTTAATAGCAACCTGAGAGGTAACATTTTTACACCCAAGGGTGGTGGGTGTGTGGAACGAGCTGCCAGAGGAGGTAGTTGAGGCAGGGACTATCACACGTTTAAGAAACATTAAGACAGGTAACTTGAGTTATCCTATCCATGTACTTGTCCAAATGTTTCACACCACACAGAAACAGACCCAACTCATCCATGTCGACCAAGATGCCCCGTCTACATTAGTCCCATTCTCCCATCCTATTCGGCCGCAAAAAAAGAACGTATATTTTAAAGTTTTTTTACTTGAGAATGTGTGTATAACTAATGAATAATTGATGTATGATTTATGTGTGCGGGTGCTGCCCGAGTCTATGTGCCTGGGAGACTGACGCAAGCATGATTTTCATGTTCCCTGTACCTCCCCACTGGTGCTTATGGCAATAAACTCCAGTTGACTTGGCTTCAGTTCATTGGCCTCATTGAAACGTACGGAATAATGAAAGGCTTGGATAGAGTGGATGTGGAGAGCTTGTTTCCACTAGTGGGAGAGACTGGAGGTCATAGCCTCAGAATTAAAGGACGTTCTTTTAGGAGATGAGGAGAAATTTCTTTAGTCAGAGGGTGGTGAACCTGTGGAATTCTTTGCCACAAAAAGCTATGGAAGCCGTCAGTGGATATTTTTGAGGCAGAGATAGAGTACAGGTGTCAGATGTTATGGGGAGAAGGCAGGAGAATGGGGTTAGGAGGGTGAGATTGATCAGTCCTGATTGAATGGCGGAGTAGACTAGATGGGCCGAATAGCCTGATTCTGCTCCTATCACTTATGACCTGATGAGTTAACATGAATAGCACTGGTGGGAGGAAATGGTGAATGGTGATATTTTGTCATCAGCCTTGGGGTGATTTTTATACATTTGTTAGCCATTTTGTCTTGCAAAACATAGCTTCATCTCATCCAAGAATTCAATTAAATTCTTAACGTATTAGTGTAGGAAAGAACTGCAGATGCTGGTTTAAATCGAAAGTAGACACAAAATGCTGGAGTAACCCAGCAGGACAGGCAGCATCTCTGGAGCGAAGGAATGGGTGACGTTTCGGGTTGAGCCCCTTCTTCAGACGTATTAGTGTCTTGACTAAGATGGCCCCTTTGACTTCGTGGGCAGCACGATGGCGCAGCGGTAGAGTTGCTGCCTTACAGCACCAGAGACCCCAGTTCGATCCTGACCACGGGCTGTCTGATCGGAATTTGTACATTCTCCCCGTGACCTGCTTGGGTTTTCTCCAGGTGTTCCAATTTCCTCCCACATTCCAAAGACATAGAAACATAGAAACATGTTCTGGACTTCCCCAACATCGGGGACAATTTTCCTGCATCTAGCATGGTACAGCTTTGTATGTTAATTGGCTTTGGTAAATATTGTAAATTGTCCCTAGTGTGTAGGATAGTGCAGTGTATGGGGTCCCTCCAAAATGCTGGAGTAACTCAGCGGGACAGGCAGCATCTCTGGAGGGAAGGAACGGGTGATGTTTCAGGTCGAGACCCTTCTTCTGAAGAACGTCACCCATTCCATCTCTCCAATGATGCTGTTTGTCCCGCTAAGTTATTCCAGCATTTTGTGTCTATCTTAGGTCACTATATAGTCTGTCCATAGACATTTGCTGCTGTAATATATCTGTAATTTATATTTCCCCAAAGCCCTATAAATGAATGTCTGTTGGAACCTTTCTACTTTTCATTCAGGATTCATAACTCAACATTCACTTTGTTTGTATAGCGTGTCCCAGACAGAACACCATTAAAACCAGCTCTAGTCTTCAGCTGACACTAAATCTCTCACACGCCAGCCATTTGGGACCAAAAGATGTTTTAAGGAATTAAAAGCCCCTTCGGACAGCTGATCCGTGGTTTCAGACGGTGAGCTTCCCTCTCTCTCAGAATCCCACAGCTGTGGCCTGAACCTCAGGGATATCTGACATTGGGATTCTACCAGACAATTGGTGATGTTTCACCACGCTCCTCTCTGCCTGTGGGCCACTTAGGAGTAATTTAGCAGGTCAGGCAGCATCTCTGGAGAACTCTAAGTTTAAGTTTAGGTTTAAGTAGCTTCAAGTTCCTAGGAGTAAATATCTCCAACAACTTCTGGACCACCTATATCCAAGCAACGACCAAGAATGCACACCAGCGCCTCTACTTTCTTACAAGGCTGAGGAAGTTTGGCATATCCCCAACAACTTGCACCAACTTCTGCAGATGCGCCGTATAAACCATTTTATCAGGATGCATCACAGCATGGTTAGGGAACAGCTCCATCCAGTACCGCAAGAAATTGCAACAAATTGTGGACGCAGCCCAGACCATCACACAAACCAACCTCCCTTCCACTGACTCCATCTACACGTCACGCTGCCTCGGCAAGGCCAGCAGCGCAATCAAGGACGAGGCCTCTCCCTCTTCTCCCCTTTCCCATCAGGCAAAAGGTACAGAAGTGTGAAAACGCACACCTCCAGATTCAGGGGCAGTTTCTTCCCAGCTGGCAACTGAACCATTCTATCACCAACTAGAGAGCAGTGCTGAGGTACTAACCACCTCATTGGTGACACTTGGACTCTCTTTAATCGATCTTTACTGGACTTTATTTTGCACTAAATGTTATGCCCTCTATCTTGTATCTACACTGTGGATGGCTTGCTGGTAATCATGTATTGTCTTTCCGCTGACTGGTTAGCACGCTGCAAAAGCTTTCCACTGTACCTCAGTACACGTGACAATGAACTAATCTGAACTATTGAACATGGATAGGTGACATTTCTTCATACTGATTGTAGGGGGCAAGAGGGAGGAAGCAGGACCAAGCATGGTAGGTAATAGATGGACACAGGTGAGGGGGGGGGGGTAGGCAGATGGGGGGGACATGGTGGTATTGGCAGCAGCTGATATCCCAAGTAGCTAGTTCCTGTTAGAACAATCACGTCCCCAAGTCTATGTAATTTGGAGCCTGATGGTTGCAGTGACACAAATATCTTATTGAAAATAATTTCTTACAGGTATCAGAGCTCTGTTTACAATGGTACCGAGACATGGACAGTGAAGTGGGAGGACAGGTAGGATCAACTTGGCTTGTATTCCCTTCTTCTTCTTCTTTCGTGTGGCGTGCACAGCCTAAAGTAGTTGGACAACTTGTTCTATTTGATCTTCCGTTTGTGCACGTCGAGTTGATTGCATTAGTCGAAACAGTGCGGACCACGGGAAGGTTGCAATCTTCCACCCCGCTTGTATTCCCTTGATTGTAGGAATCTGATTCAGAGTGGTTATTTAAGATGCTAATAGTGATTGATCAAGTAGGGTGGTCACGGTGGCGCAGCGGTAGAGTTGCTGCATTACAGTGAATGCAGCGCCGGAGACCCAGGTTCCATCCCGACTACGGGTGCTGTCTGTACAGAGTTTGTACCTTCTCCCCGTGACCTGCGTGGGTTTTCGCCAAGATCTTCGGTTTCCTCCCACACTCCAAAGATGTACAGGTTTGTAGGTTAATTGGCTTGGTAAATGTAAATTGTCCCTAGTGTGTGTAGGATAGTGTTAGTGTGCGGGGATCGCTGGCCGGTGGGCTGAAGGGACTGTTTCTGCGCTGTATCTCTGAACTAAACTAATCAGGAACTAATTTTAAATCTTAAAGAGTGTGGAATCTAAACTTCATGACTAGATTGATGGAGTTTTATGAGGTAAGAGTATGACGTGCTCTGGATCAGACAGATAACTGGAGAGGGGCTCCTCAGATCATTGCCAATCTGATTATGTTACAGAGGGTTCACCAGGGGCTGGTTGCACACTCACTCGTTTTAATAGAAGGAGGGTCTGAGGAAGGGTCTGGACCCCAAACGTCACCCATTCCTTCTCTCCAGTGATGATGCCTGTCCCGCTGAGTTACTCCAGCTTTTTGCGTCTATCTTCGGTTTAAACCAGCATCTGCAGTTCCTTCCTATATTCTTGGACCTACATTGAGTAGGGAGGCCCAAGAGACTGGAAAGGCCCTTCAGCCCAATTCGCCCATGCCTACCAAGGTGTCCATGCCAAGCCAGTCCTACCTGCCTCTGCCTGGTCCATATCCCTTTAAACCAGGCACTTGTCCAAATGTATTTTAAATGTTGTTGTTCATCCATCAACTATTTGATCTGGCAGAACGTTCCTTACACCCTAAACCCTTTGTATGGAAAAAGTTGCCCCTCAGGTTCATCATAAATCTTTCCCCCTCTCACCCTAAGCCTATGCCCTCTCGATCTTGATCTCCTTACCCTCGGAGAAAAAACCGACTCCGTGCATGTACCCTATCGATTCCTCTCGTGATTTTGAACACCCTAATAAGATTGCTCCTCAGCCTCCTGTACCACAAGGAATAAAGTCCCAGCCTGAGGCGTGGGGATGAATTTTGGACCCGTTACAAGCAGTCGGAGGGAATGAATGGTATAAGCGCAGCTTAACTGATAGCCTGGATTTCTTTTGTTGCATTGAAGACAAGTTGACATGCCTGGTCTCTGAGCTCTGATGCTGAATGCGTGGAATGCGTTGTGTTTGGTTCAGGCATTCCATAGGTGCCTGTCGTTTAGACATCACAAAAACTGTTTACATCTGGCCTGCTGCTAAGCGTGAGGATTTCCATTACACTTGCTCTTGCATGCTCAATTGGAAGCCGTCAACCTGCTGTGTGTGTGTCTGCAACTAACCTTGTGTATCCCAATTGTGTTTGTAGACCTGAGCATGGACATGCACCAGAGTAACATGGATGAGTTAGAACCCATGTAATATGTTCACTCAGCTGCCTCGAATGGCTTTTGCTTTGTCTACGTAGCCAAGTATTTACATCTATCACTCCTCAAGCATTTTAGTATTTGCTGAGTATTGTTATCTATAACTCCATAAGGCTCAAAACACCAGAAACCACCCTTATCATATCAAAATCCTTGGTTCCAATTATGTGAGTGTTAGTGATTTTTATGCGGATCTATCATCAAGTAGAAACATCACCTAACCATTAAAAGTATGACGTAACAAGTAAGGTTTTGAAATGAAATGAAATGAAATGAAATGAAATGAAATGAAATGAAATGATTCAATTAATTGTCATTGTCAGTGTACAGTACAGAGACAACGAAATGCATTTTTAGCATCTCCCTTGAAAGGGAGACACAGGGCGTCGCGGTGTGCCCGCGCCTGCCGCCGTAACATTCCATTACAGGCAAAGGTGGGTGAAGTGTCTTGCCCAAGGACACAACGACAATATGCACTCCAAGCGGGATTTGAACCGGCTACCCTCCGGTTGCCAGCCGAACTCTTAGCCCATTGTGCTATCTGTGCACCCCGGTTTTGCTGCATTATCTGTGGCAGAGCAGTTAGATGCTAATCATGCCTATCCTCTTCCCCCCTCTCTCTCTCTCTCTCTCTCACACACTCACACACTCACACTCTCTTGCTCTCTCACTTTCTCTCTCACTCTCTCTCTCACACACTCTCTCTCCCTCTCTCACACACACTGTCTCACTCATACAATCTTTTAACAATCTGGAGATTGTATCTCCTCCTCTGTGTGGGTTGTCTCCGGGTGCTCCGGTTTCCTCCCACACTCCAAAGACGTACAGGATTTGTAGGCTAATTGGCTTGGTGTAATTGTAAATTGTCCCTAGTGTGTGTAGGATAGTGTTAAGGGCCTGTCCCACTTTAACAACCTACTTCACGACCTTTTTTACTCGTGGACAATTTATCATCATGCTAGAAAAACGCCCCAGCCTACGATGCCACGAGTACCTCCGCCCAGCATCACGATCTGCTAAGATCTCCTATGACCTTGTGACGACCATGCTGCGAGTATGAGTCAAGGGCAAACTCGGCAGAGGTCGTGAAAGTGGGACAGGCCCTTTAGTGTGCGGGGATCGCTGGTTGGCACGGACTCGGTGTGCTGGGTTTGCTGGTCGGCATGGACTCGGTGGGGCCGAAGGGCCTGTTTTTACGCTGTATCCCTAAACTAAACTAATCTAATAGTGCCTTTTCTCTTTCTCTCTCTCTCCTCTCTCTCACTCTCTCCCTCAAACTCTCTTTCTAAAGGGGCTGTCCCACTGCGGCAACCAAACCCGTGAGTTCAGAAGAGTGTCTTCAAGCTCGAGGGCACTCGCCTGGAAAACCTCGAGCTGGATTGAATGTCTGCATTGAAACGTTTAAGAACTCAACGTTTAATAAAGTTTAGCGGGCATTTTACCTACCGGTCGGTTTTCCTTGGTCCTGAAAACTCAAATGAACCATTTTAAAATGCCCGGTCAGCGAAGGAGATGGCCTACGGCTGCCCTCGGCTGCCTGTAACTACATAGCGACCCCACTTCACTGCACTATGAGTTCAAAAGAACCATGCCGACCAATTTCAACATGCTGAACATAGCTGAGGCCGCGAGTATTCGGGAACTTCCCTCGAGCATGAAGAAGAGTTCCAGTGACCTCATAGGACCTCCTAGGACCACGTGTCGACCATGCTGCGAGTTTGAGTCGAGGACAAACTCTTCTAAACTGGCAGATTAGGTTGCTGCAGTGGGACAGCCCCTTTACTCTCTCTCACTCTCCCAGTAAGTAATATAACACCCTGTAATAGAGTACCATAGTCATCTGACCACACATTCTTTTCCTTTTCAGCAATTTCACGGTGCAGGATATTTTGTGTTCTAACGTGGGGCCCAGGGCTAATAAACTATCAGTAGACATCGTTTCCTTTTGAAGAATCAATTGATTTGACAACAGATTGATATAAAGAAACAGAAGTTCCAATGACCCAAACAGGATGAATTGCGTTTTGCCTGAGTCATTGTGTGAAGTGTCTGTGTTAACCAAAGAGAAGGTGTTTGTGAGTCAATGACAGTGGGAGGCTGGAGCCTTGTGGCACAATCATTCTTCATTCTCAGACTGAGCGTGCCAGTAAATGCACACAGTCCTGTAAGAAGCAACAAATTGATTCACAACATCGGAACAAAGTTCCTTTCTCAGTTCTGCACCCCAAGTGATCATGTGTAGGAAAGAACTGCAGATGCTGGTTTAAATCAAAGGTAGACACAAAAGGCTGGAGTAACTCAGCGGGTTAGGCAGCATCTCTGGAGAGAAGGAATGGGCGACGTTGGGGAGAGGTTGGATAGACTTGCAATGTTTTCTCTGGCATGTCGGAGGTTGAGGAGAGACCTGGTAGAAGTATATATATGATGGTGAGAGGCGTAGATAGGGTAGACAGTCAGAACATTTATCCCATGGCGGAAATCTCTGACACTTGGGGAAATTTGAATGAAGATGTGCGGGGCAAGTTTTTCACACAGAGGGTTGTATTGGCCTGGAATGCCTTGCCGGGTGGGGGTAGAGGTGGAGGCATATACAATAGAGGCATGTTAGATATGCTTGGGTAGGCACAAGGACAGAAGCGGGGTGGTCATGTTTACTAAAGAAAGATGGCATCTTGAATGCCCCAACAAGCCGAGTGGCCGACTCCTGCAATTTGTTTCTATGTTTCTGTTTCTATGAATGTCCTCGAATAGAAAGTCTCATCTTGGGAGCTGACGCACAGAGACGGAGGAATTGGGAATAAGGAATAGCATCTTTGCCAGAGGCAGGGTGGGAGGAAGTGTAGTCCAGTTATCTGTGGGAGTTAGTACGTTTTTGATAGACGCCAGCCTATAGCCTGTCTGCTGTAATGGAGTTAGATGGATCAAGAAAGGGGAGAGAGGTGTAATGTGAGGGCAGGGTGGAAGTTAGTGGTGACGATAATGAATGGCCTGATATGTTACCTGTCTGTGATCTGTAGAGGTGCTGCCTGACCTGTCGACTTGCTCCAGCTCTTGGTGTCTGTCCTTTTGTGTAACAGCTAGAACCCACAGTTCTTTCTTTCTACATTCTTCAGCTGTTTAAAGGAGATGCACGAGATAGGATTGTAGGTTCCTGGAACCCTGTGAGAGGGGAGGTGATGGGAGCAGGCAGAGCAATGATTGAGGCACTTACACAGACATCAACAGGTGGGTATAATGGGACCTGGGGCTTGTGCAGACAGATGGCTGCAGTTAAATTGGCATCATGTTCAGCACGGATATAGTCAGCTCTTTGGTACAAGAGAAGTTCCTCGTCATATCTTTGGAACAGAGTGTTCTCAGGCTCGCTGGGAATGTATTTTGTTTCGCTGTTTGGTTCGTCAAGTTTGTAAACATGTTCCCGCTGACAAATGCTGTTTGAAAGATAATTTGAATCAATGCAATGCCACCAGGGCTCAACGCTGACTAGTGCGTGCGTGGGGTTCCTGCAGACCCAGTGTTCATTGTCACCGCGCCGTCCAATGCCGTCGGTGGGGGTATGGGTGTGGGACCACGCAGAATTGAGCACACTCCATGCATAGAGTCATAGTCACAGAGTCACAGAGTGATACAGTGTGGAAACAGGACCTTCAGCCCAACTTGCCCACACCGGCCAACAATGTCCCAGCTACACTGGTCCCATCTGCCTGCGTTTGGATCATATCCCTCCACACCTGTCCTATCCATGTACATGTCTAACTGTTTCTTAAACGTTGCGATTGTCCTAGCCTCAAGTACCTCCTCTGGCAGCTCTTCCATGCACCAGCACCCTTTATGTGAAAAAGTTACCCCTATTAAATCTTTCCCCTTCACCTTAAACCTATGTCCTCTGGTCCTCGATTCCCTTACTCTGGACAAGAGACTCTGTATCTACCCAATCGATTTCTCTCATGATTATAGACATCTATTGCCACAAATGTGACCCCTACAGCAGCGCAGGGCGAGACATTGCCTCAGACGGTGGGGGAGGCCAGGTCACTGGGTATTTTTAAAGTGGAGATTGACATTATCTTGATTAGTGAGAGCATCAAAGGTTACAGGGAAAAGGCAGGAGAATGGGAGAATATGTTAGACAGGAACAGTTAGACAGGTACATGGATAGGGCAGGTTTAGGGGGATATGTGGCAAACGTGGACAGGTGGGACTAGTGTAGCTGGGACATGTTGGTTGGTGTGACCACGTCTGTATGGAGTTTGTACGTTCTCCCCGTGACCTGCGTGGGTTTCCTCCGAGTGCCCCAGCTTCCTCCCGCACTCCAAAGATGTGCAGGTTTGTAGGTTAATTGGCTTTGGTAAAATTGCAAATTATCCCTCGTGTGTGTGTGTGTGTGTGTGTGTGTGTGTAGGATAGTTTTAGTGTGTGGGGTGATCACTGGTCGGCACGAACTCGGTGGGCCAAAGGGCCTGTTTCCGTGCTGTGTCTAAAAACTAAAACAATCCTGCCTGTATTTCCTGTGCAATGTACCAAGCTTGCCCAGAACATTCCTTCATCACGATACAAAAATCACACCCGTGACAGTTTTGTTTTTCGCAACCTTCTTTTTGACTGTCTTTATCTTAATCTCTAGTAATTGTCTGACTCCCAAAAGTTTGTGAAATGGTTTAGTCTCACTCTTGCGTCATTGAATTAGTCAATTGTTCTCCCGTGGAAGTCATCCTCTTTGATGCACAAACATGCTGGAGCAACTCAGCACCCGCTAAGTTTATCCAGCATATTTGTGTAACTTCGATCTTTCAGCATCTGCAGTTCCTGCTTGAACATCCTATTTGATGCATTGGCCGTTATAGAGTCACAGTCACATAGCACAGAACAAAGCCCTTCAGCCCAACTTGTCCATGCTAAACAAGATGCTAGCCCCATTTGCCCACATTTAGTCCATATCCTAGCAAGATGGCACAGCGGTAGAGTTGCTGCATTAAGATGCCAGTGACCCGGGTTTGATCCTGACTACGGGTGCTGCCTGTACGGAGTTTGTACGTTCTCCCCGTAACCGAGATATTCGGTTTCCTCCCACACTCCACAGACTAACAGGTTTGTAGGTTAATTGGCTTGGTGTTTGTGTAAATTGTCCCTAGTGTGTGTAGGGTTGTGTTAATGTGCGGGGATCGCTGATCAGCACCCTTATATGTCGTTTGGGCAGCTTACAACCCAGCGGTATGAATATTCATTTCTTTAACATGAAGTAACCCTTGCATCCCCCTCTCTCCATCCCTCCCCCACCCCAGTCATTGTGCTACTTTCATTGTCGTCCTGGTGAGTCTCGTTGTCACCTAGCCTACAGCCAATAGTTGACCCTTTCCTTGATCATTGTTACTTTTTTGCATCTTTCATTCATTTGTTCTATGCCTCTCCGTATGACCATCTATATCTCTCGTTTCCCACTCTCCTAACTCTCTGTCTGCAGAAGGGTCTCGACCCGAAAGGTCACCTAGTCCTTTTCTCCAGAGATGCTGCCTGACCCGCTGAGTTACTCCAGCATTTTGTGTCTATCTTCTGATCAAGAGAGCATTGGAACCACAGGAGCAGATGATAGCTCTGATGTCGGCTGTGCCTGAGTCAGAAGACTCCATATGTCCTTTCATTATCATCCCTTCCACAGCCAACAATAGACCATTGTGGGCCCCATTGGACATCAGTGCCGGCTCTGATTTGTTCTGAACCTTTTCCTACCTCTAGTTTCCCTCTCCTCTGACGCTCAGTCTGAAGAAGGGTCTCGACCCGAAATGGACTGGTGTAGCTGGGCCACGTTGGCCGGTGTGGGCAAGTTGGGCTGAAGGGCCTGTTTCCACACTGTATCACTGTGTGATTCTATGACCCAAAACGTGGCTCCCCATTCAACCATGTTTGATCTATCTCTCCCTCCTAACCCCATTATCCTGCCTTACCTCCATAATCCATACTAATCAAGAATCTATCTATCTCTGCATTAAAAATATGCATTGACTTGGCCTCCACAGCCTTTTGTGGCAATGAATTCCACAGTCATCACCCTCAGACTAAAGAAATTCCACCTCATCTCCTTCTTCAAGGAACGTCCTTTAATTCTGAGACTGTGACCTCTAGTCCTAGACTCTCCCACTAGTGGAAACATCCTCTCCACATCCACTCTATCAAAGCCTTTCACTATTTGGTAAGTCTCAATGAGGTCCCCTCTCATTCTTGTAAACTCCAGTGAGTACAGGCCCAGTGCTGACAAATGCTCATCATTCCTGGGATCATTCTTGTAAACCTCCTCTGGACCCTCTTCAGAGCCAGCACATCCTTCTGCAGATTATGGTTCCCAAAATTGCTCACAATACCCCAAATGTGACCCGACCAGCGCCTTGTAGAGCCTCAGCATTACTATACATCCCTGATTTTGTATTCGAGCCTTCTTGAAATAAACGTCACATATTCCTTCTCTCCAGAGATGCTGCCTGACCCGCTGAGTTACTCCAGCACTTTATGTCTATCTTCACTTAATCTTGTGTGTGTGTCGATGGAGTTGATTACCTGACATAGTGAATATTTTTGTTTGAGTGGAGGGGCAGTTCAGGTCAAATGCTCTGCTGAATGCTGACGGCTGTGCTAATCTGCAAAGAATGCCCATAAAAAATACAATCATTTCAGCTTTTGAAAGATTACCTTGGCCTTCACATTGAGAACATTCTGCTTATGTACTGTACGATGAGCTATGGTGATGGGCAATTCCTCAATGTCATTGGTTTTCGCTAGGCAACTTGGTTGGGTCATTGTGTGCATGGGCAGCCCAAGATAGTTGAAGAAAAGCAGCAACAATCTGCATGTGTAGCAATTGTAATCAGGTAAAAGGTCTAAGGGGATCCAGCAAAATTAGATTTGAAATTCAAACTATTCAGCATCTAGATAATCTAGTGTGACAGATGACCAAAAGCTTCAGGTTGCCAGCTATTGGTGAGGCCGCACTTGGAGTATTGTGTCCAGCTTAAAGAAACAATACCCACAAAGCACAGAAAAGATTTACGAGGATGTTGCCAAGTCTCAAGGGACTGAGTTATCGGGAGAGATTGAGTCGGTGAAGACTGTTCCTTAGAACGTAGGAATAGGTTGACAGGTCTTGATTACTCAGGGCATCAAAGGTTACAGGGAGAAGAAAGGAAAATGTGGTTGAGAAGGAAAAATAAATCAGCCATGATTGAATGGCGGAGCAGTCTTGATGGGCCAAATGGCTTAATTCTGCTCCGATATCTTATGAGCGTAAGATTTAAGGGTGATCTCATAAACTGAAGGGGTATAAAATCATGAAGAAAATAGATAAGGTGAATGCACATCTTTTTTTCCGAGCATCTCCAAGCATCTCTGGGGAACATGGATAGGTGACGTTTCACAGAGTGCTGGAGTAACTCAGCGGGTCAGGCAGCATCTCTGGAAAGCATGGATAGATGAAGTCTGAAGACAGGTCCCGACCCAAAATATCACCTATTCATGTTCTCCACAGATGCTGCCTGCCCGCTGAGTTACTCCAGCACTCTGTGAAATGTCAACTATCCTGCTCACTGAGTTACTCCAGCACTCTGTGAAACGTCACCTATCCATGTTCACCACAGATGCTGCCTGACCCGCTGAGTTACTCCAGCACTCTGTGAAACGTCACCTATCCATGTTCTCCACAGATGCTGCCTGACCCACTGAGTTACTCCAGCACTTTAGTCGTCTAGCTTGTTGTTTTTCTTTGCTGAAGGCTCCAGCATCTGCAGTCTCTTATTCCTCCAGAAGAATTAGCAACTGGCTGCACGGAATACGGGGAGGGAAGCGGACCCCACCCTCTCATTCCCCCCCTCCCTGCAGGGCAAGGCGATCTCCTGAGATTAGCTCTCAGCCCTCTTGCATGTCTGCAAGCAGATTGTTGAATGGCAGTAGGCCACTTCACTACCTCGTACCTAATAAATCAAGCACTGCTCACGATTTCTCAAAACTCATTTTCATTTCCAAGCAGAAAACAAGCAGCAGAGGCATGTTTCAAAGAAAGCAGAGACTAATTTTCTTCGCAGCGAGCGGCTTTTCCTGGTGTGGCTGCAGCTGGTGGGAGGGTCGGTGCCAGACACATGGTTCTGTTGGCTGGGCTCTGCCCAGGGAACAGCTCCCACTTACATAGCCAGCCAGACAGTCTGCGTCGTAACCTGCATCTCACCAACTACCCCGCAGGAAGCATGTTGCTGGTTGTTTTTCCATGAGGCCGCCACAGCTGACTTCCAACCCGAGAAGCTCAAGGCAACACTGACAACGTCGATCAATTGACGTCTCTGGGCCTATCCCCGCTGGAGTTTAGATGGACGAGGGGGGGGACCTCATTGAAACGTACCAAACAGTGAAAATCTTGGATAGAGTGAATGTTTCCACTAGTGGGAGAGTCTAGGACTAGAGGTCACAGCCTCAGAATTAAAGGACATTCCTTTTCTTTAGTTAGAGGGTGGTGAATCCGTGGAATCCATTCCCACAGAAGGCTGTGGAGGCCGTCAATGGATTTGTTTAAGGCAGCGATAGATAGATTCTCGATTAATACGGGTGTCAGGGTTATGGGGAAAAGGCAGGAGAATAGGGTTAGGAGCGAGAGATACATCAGCCGTGATTGAATAGAGGAGTAGACTTGATGGTCCTCCTATCCCCATAACCCCACGACACCTGCACTAATCAAAAAGCTATCTCTGCCTTAAAAAATATCAACTGACTTGGCCTCTACAGCCTTCTGTGGCAATAGACTCCACTGATTCACCACCCTCTGACTAAAGCAGTGTAACAGGCAAGTCACATAATACATACAGATAATCTATAATAAACAAAGAAATTACAAAGTGAATAATCCCAATATTGGTGCAAAAATGCCCAATGTCCTTATTGCAACACAAGACAGTGCATTGTTCACCAGTTCATGTGGTGTAGTGTTCAAGTGCTTGGTGGCTGTAGGGAAGAAGCTGCTCCTGAACCTGGACATCTCAGTTTTCAGGCTCCTGTACCTTCTTCCCGATGGCCAGAAAGAAATGAGAGCCGGGGCAGTGTGGGTCTCTGATGATCTGCCTGCCTTTAGAGGCAGCACTTCCTAGACATCAAGATCAGGAGTGTTTTATGTTTAAGAAGGCACTGCAGATGCTGGAAAAATCAAAGGTAGATAAAAATGCTGGAGAAACTCAGTGGGACAGGCAGCATCTATGGAGAGAAGGAATGGGTGACGTTTCGGGTCGAGACCCTTCTTCAGACGTCTGTCTTTTATTGTCGTCTGTCTCGAAATGGAACAATGAAGTTCTTACTTGGAGCAGCACCTCAGATTTGTAAACACAGCACTTAATAGATAATATTCTAAACAAACAATAAAAAGTTCAAGATATAAAAAGATTGCTTGTATAGTGAGGATGTTAGTACAGGTCCATCACCGATTTTCCAGCAACTCTTTGTCCGGCCCCCAATCCGGACAAAATCCCCCCCCAAAACGTGCCACCTAGACCAGGTAACGTGGCCGATCTCTAACTCGTGGGGACTTGAGCAGCCCCTGCGGCTGGGGCTCTGCAACTCCGTCCCAGCCAGAGCAGGCAGATACGTTCCCATAGTGACTTCCGTGGCCAGTATCTCGGCCCCACCCCCACCCCCCCCCAAGGCCGTGACCTCTGCTGGCAACACAGATAATACAGCAAGGCTCTGGAACCAAGGGTGCCAGATAGTTGGTGCTGGGCCTGCAGCCGTGATGGATGAAGCAGTGACCACCAGTTGTTGACCTCTCCTTCATTCAGGGCATGCGAGGCAGCCTAAGCCCCGATGTGTTAGTGAGTAAGTGTGTCGAACATTACATGCTGCGACACCTGCCCAATGGTAGACACTTCTGCATTTAATGAAAAAGAAACTGCAGATGCTGCTTTATTCCCAAGAGAGACACAAAATGCTGGAGTAACTCAGCAGATCAAGCAGCATCTCTGGAGAACATGGATAGGTGGAGTTTCGGTTCAAGACCCTTCATCACCCTTCTCAGCATTTTGTGTCGATCTATCCAGTTCTAACTTCTCTATTCACGCTGCAGTAATAACAAGGAACTGCAGATGCTGGTTTATATCAACGATAGACACAAAGTGCTGGAGTAACTCAGCGGGTCAGGTAGCATCTCTGGACAACACAGATAGGTGACGATTCAGATTGAGACCCTTCTCCCAACCCAAAAACGTCACCTGTATCCATGTTCTCCAGAGAAGAAAGACTGCTGCCGTTTACCTCTACTGAAGATTGAGAGGGGATCTTATGGAAACAGCTTAAGGATAAAGGGGAAATCCTTTAAAACCGAGATGAGGAGAACTTTTTTCACGCAGAGAGTGGTGAATCTCTGGAACTCTCTGCCACCTATCCCCTTGTGGCTAAAGGGATCAGGGGGTATCCATGATCATATTGAACGGTGCAGGCTCGAAGGGCCGAATGGCCTACTCCTGCCCGACCCGCTGAGTGAGTTACTCCAGCACTTTGCATCTACCTTTGGGGCTTCTGAATCATTGGAAATGGACCGTGGCAGTTTTATTGCAGTGGGTTGTTGCATTTTAAGGTACGTCGGGTTTTGCATTTATGGCAGGGAGAGAGAAATAGCATTCTCAGCAGGCAATAATGGTCGGATATTTAGCCTTTAACCTTACATCAGCATGTATCTTGCAGCTATTGTCTTCATTGGTGACCCTCGGACTATCTTTGATCGGACTTTACTGGCTTTACCTTCCACTAAACGTTATTCCCTTATTATGTATCTGTACACTGTGGACGGCTCGATTGTAATCATGTATTGTCTTTCCGCTGACTGGTTAGCATGCAACAAAAGCTTTTCACTGTACCTCGGTGCACGTGACAATAAACTAAACTAAAGTGAGAGCTGACGGGCGCTGCTAGTCTACGATTAGCCTGGCTGCGCGAGGCGTCTCGCAGTTAAAGAGTGGCACAAGGGGCAGCGACTAGTTAATAGCTCCGCATTCTGAATTTTCTCACTGAAAGCCAATTAACTGATGTAATATTTTCACACCCAGCCTTTTAGCGCAATGAGACACAGCAACAGCCTCATTTGTCCTGGAGGCAGAGCCTAATTTTAAGCAACATTAAGTAAGGATAACAATTTATTCCTTGCCCTGCCTCAATAAACGCTCTACAAAAACAAGAGGCCATTCAGTTGCTGGTGTTTTATGAGGGAGAAGCTGTTCTCTCTGGCGCTAGGCTGTTTCTCATTGCCCCTCAACCTCCAGAGAGCTGCCCTAACAGGGTGACATCATGCAGTGACATCAGCCCCTGTTGGCTCTTTGGTCATTATGTCCATCTCTCAGCGTGTTCTTTGGGTCGGGCTAAACGTTCTTGGCTGAAACACGTTATTTACGCTGACAAATCGGACCCTGTGCCTCTCAGCTTTGCACAGCAGCCAGCTACCTGAACACTGGCTCGACACTGTTGTCAGTACACTGTGGACAACTCGATTGTAATCTTGTATTGTCTTCCTGCTGGATGGTTAGCACCACGCAGCCAAAGCTTATTACTGTACAGCCTGTGGAAGGAAGGACCTGGTGTGGGAGGGGCCTAGTGTGGGAGGGGTCTAATGTGTGGGTGTACGTGGAGGGGCCAGGTGTGTGAGGGGGGGGCCTGGTGTGGGAGTGGCCGTATGTGGGAGGGGCCTAGTGTGGGAGGGGCCCAATGTGGGGGTGGGCGTGGGGGCCTGGTGAGGGAGGGGCCTGGTGTGGGAGGGGTTCAGTGTGGGGGAGGGGCCGGGTGTGGGAAGGAGGGGCCTGGTGGGGGGCCTGGAGGGAAGGGGCCTGGTGTGGGAGTGGCCTGATGTGGGAGGGGGGGGGGGGGCAGGGTGTGGCCGTATGTGGGGGGGCCTAGTGACGGAGGGGCCTGGTGAGGGGGTGTGGCCCCTAGTGTGTGGGGCAGGGAGTGGCCTGGAGTGGGAGGGGCCTGGTGACGGAGGGGGGTGGGCGGGGCCTGGAGTGAGGGGGGCAGCATGAGGAGATGGGGAGGGGGGTACTTTAACTTTGTTAGTGCACTTTATGGGCGACCACACACCTTCAGTACACAAGAAAAGAATTTTACTGTCACACATGACAAAGTATATTTAGTAGTACTGTACCTCGGAACACGGGACAATGTGTGTACGTACATGCATGCGCATGTGTGTGTGCGTGTGTTTTTGTGTATGTGTGTGTGTGCGCGTGTGTACGTGTGTGTGTGCGCGTGTGTGCATATGTGTGCGGGGGTGTGTGTGCATGTGTGTGCGTGCGTGCGTGCGTGTGTGTGTGTGTGTTTTTGTGAATGTGTGCGTGTGTGATGTGTGTGTGTTTGTGTGTGCGGGCGTGTGTGCGCGTGCGTGCATGCGTTTTCTGTGTGCATGTGTTTTTGTGTGTGTGCGTGTGTGAGTGCGTGCATGTGTGTTTTTTTTTTTGTGTGTGTGTGTGTGTGTGTGTAAAAAACTTGCCCCATTCACCTCATGTAAATGACGTGGCTGTGGGCCGTGCAGGAGAGAATGTAAAGTAAACAAAAGCGTGTTTATTTTCGTGGAAGCAAACCACTTGCATGATGGAAATCTGAAATGAAACGAGAGTCCCCAGGAGCCTTTCAGCGCCTTTCTGGGAGTAGTAAGGGTGGTTCTTCTTGATTAGTACAGGTGTCAGGGGTTATAGGGAGAAGGCAGGAGAGTGGGGTTGAGAGGGAAAGATAGATCAGCCACATTTGAATGGCGGAGTAGACTTGATGGGCCAAATGGCCTAATTCTGCTTCAAGAAATTCCAAACTCATGAAAACCACAGGTGAAGGGAAAAAGATTTAATAGGAATCTGAAGAGTAACTTTTTCACACAAAGGGTGGTGGGTGTATGGAACGAGCTGCCAGAGGATGTAGTTGAGGCTGGGACTATCGCAATGTTTAAGAAACTGTTAGACAGGTACATGGATGGGACAGATTTGGATGGATGTGGACCAAACACAGGCAGGTGGGACTAGTGTAGCTGGGACATGTTGGTCAGTATGGGCAAGTTGGGCCGACGGGCCTGTTTCTAGGCTGTATCAGTCTATGACTATGACCTCATCCCCTCTCAACCCACAGTTCTGCCCACAGAGTCAGTCAGGTCACAGGGTGTTCAGATGAGCATGTTTACATGCATGTTAACCAGCACACAGACACACACAAAACATTGCATTCACACACTCATGTGTTCTTACACCCAACACAGGGCTTCTCAGTGGCGCAGAGGTAGAGTTGCTGCCTCACAGCGCCGGAGACCCGGGTTCGATCCTGACCACGGAGGCTGTCTGTACGGAGTTTGTACGTTCTCCCCGTGACCTGCGTGGGTTTTCTCCAGGTGCTTTGGTTTCCTTCCACACTCCAAAGGCGGCAGGCTTGTAGGCTAATTGGCTTTGGTAAAAATTGTAAATGATCCCTGGTGTATAGGTTGGTGCTAGTGTACGGGGTGATCGCTGGTCGGTGTAGAATCGGTGGGCCGAAGGGCCTGTTTCCGCGCTGTATCTCTAAAGTCTAAAGCAGGGACAGGCTTTGCCATGAACTGCAACTCAGCAGATTGGTTAGCTGAAGGAATTAGAGTGACTTTCTCCAGACATTTTAACATCGCTCACACACTATTTATTCTGGCACCGATTATACTGAACGGGAAGGTGTTTCATATAAGCAACTTGGTCACAATTAGCCACACTGCAGTGAGACAAGTGAAGAGACAGACTGCCAACAGAGGCAGAGGCAAATACGAGGTGAAAGTGACAAATTCCAGGGAAACTATTCAAACACCAACAAAATGGGAGGCGGATTTTAGCCGAGGTGCAGCCAAGTTCCAGCACTGAGAAGAACAGATTTGGGAGAAGGTATGAACAAGATGGCCAAATACCAGAGTGTGAGAACAAATAAAGCAAGAGGGAATGATTTAACAGGAACCTGATGGGTAACGTTTCCACACAAAGTGTGGTGGTGGGTGTATGGAACGAGCTGCCAGAGGAGGTAGTTGAGGCTGGGACTATCACAACTGTTAGACAGGTACACGGATAGGTCGGGCTGCCCTAATGCAGGCAGGTAGGACTAGTGTAGATGGGACATATTGGCAGTTGTGGGCAAGTTGGGCTGAAGGGCCTGTTTCCACACTGTATCACTCTATGACTATGACTTTCTAGGGCTTGTATCTCTCAATCTTTCTCTCCAATAAGCTCCACAGCAATGATTGACGACTCTCTGACTCATGGGGAATGAACATCAGGAGATAATAAACACCAATAATTGTGTCATTTGTGTTAGAGGCATTTAGATCGCCACGTGGAATTGCAGGGATTGGAGGAACATGGATCATGTGGAGGCCGATGAGATCAGTTGAATTTGGCATCATATTCATGCTACGGGTCATGACTTTTCTTCAGTCTGAAGAAGTCTTGACCCGAAAGGTCACCCCATTCCTTCTCTCCAGAGATGCTGCCTGCCCCGCCGAGTTACTCCAGCTTTGTGTCTATCTTCTGTTAGTTAGGTAGTCAAGCGATGGACACCATTAGCTGGAAACACGAGCCACATGAATGTGGTTAATGTCAACAAGGAGACAGATCGTGTAGGATTAGAGGCTAATTCCGTAAGTCTTAGGAGCAGAAAGTAATAGAAAATGAAGCAAGTGCCAGCTGGAAAGAGGCAACCATTCCAAACTGAAATATAAATACCAGCAAAATGAGGGGATATAGTAACAAATTAGTTCTGAATGTGGGCCAAGAGACAAACACTGGGGGAGAGGCTGGAGTCAAGAGTGTTTTATTGTCATATGTCCCAGATAGAACAATGAAATCATTCAGAGATCAATATCACAGTATCGATAATATCGTACAGCTCTGCAGTTGCAATTTATATCTAAAACACTTTGAGTTTAGGATGTAATGTTGATTCTGTTATCATTTTTCTCCATGGTGACAAGTTTATTCAGAGTCTCCTCCTCCCTGTCCCTGTTTCTGGTGAAAGATCTGTGCTGGATGTAGGTTTAGGATGTAATGCTGACTCTGCTCTGCCTGATGCGTGACTAATAGTGTTGCCAACTCTCCCGTATTAGCCGGGACATCCAGTATTTTGAGCTAAATTGGTTTGTCCCGTACGGGACCGCCCTAGTCCTGTATTTGACTGTTACTACTCGGGTCGAGGGGACTGTCGGGTCGGAGTGCCGCAACCGGCCCTGCCTTACCCGTCCCAACGTAGTGCAGCCCGTGGAGTGCAGCAGCAGCAGCAGCGCCTCGCCCATGGCCCCGTCGGTCGGTCGGCAGCCCGGCCAGCTGTCCGACCTTCGGACCTTTGCTGACCACCAACACCACCACCACCCCTCCTTCTCATGGCCCATCATCAGTTCATGAGTTGGATGGGGCGCCGGGCTTTGCGTGTGGCGCCAAAACTCCTCAGCTGGCCCGCTGGCTGGGCTTTGTGTGCAGTCCAGCACCCGGGCCAACTCATCATTCACCCAGTCACGCCCGAGTCGGTCAACGAATTGCCGTGGGGAATTTGTCGCTTGTTTTGACCTTTTGCCCCTTATTTGGGAGTGAGAAAGTTGGCGACCCTAGTAATCAATGAAGACTACATGGCTCATCTTGGAGCCTTGGCCTTGCTAGCAACGTTTTGTACGCAAGCTCGCAATCATTCAATTCTGTAACCCCTACCTCCTGCTTTCAGCTCCAAGTGAAGATTGGCCATTGTGTTTAGATGTAGTGTCATACAGTTGTTTTTTCCAGACAGTGTGGAGATAGGCCCTTCGGCCCACTGAGTCCGTGCCGACCAGTGATCACCCCGTACACTAGCACTATCCTACACACGTACACTAGCACTATCCTACACACTAGGGACAATCTACAGAAGCCAATTAACCTACAAACCTGTACTTCTTTGGAATGTGGGAGGAATCCGGAGCACCCGGAGAAAACCCATGCAGGCCACGGGATACGTTCTACGTTCTCCCTGGGACTGCGTGAGTTTGTATGTTCACCCTGGGACTGCGTGGGTTTTCTCCGGGTGCTCCGGTTTCCTCTCACATTCCAGGATCAAACCCGGGTCTCTGGCGCTGGGAAGCAGCAGCTCTACCCACTGCGCCACCGTGCCGCTCCTGACTTGCTTGTCGTGCCCTCACAAGCTCCCAGACCTGCGTGCAGGATGATGCACCGACATTGATTCCTTGCAGTGCAGGTTTCAAGCAGTGCAGACAGCTGCGGATCCTCAGGGCTGCCCGGCTGGGCTGCACCACTGCGCTGCTGTTCCCGCTTTTAGCAACGTGACGTCAGCTGAATATGTTGGACTGGACTGAGTTGTTGACAGATGGTCTTAGTGAACACCAGTGGGAGGTTTAGTGTAATGCAAGGTGACGTGAGGATCAAAGCCTCAAGTTGTAAAGTCAAGCATTGTTGATCGACACAGGAAGTAGCTAACACACGGTGTAAAGCTAAAGGAAGTGCTCTGACCAATATCCCTCCTGGGATCAATAAAGTTCTATGGTATTGTATCGTATCATTGCAGAAACACCAGGATCATTATTGGTCCAGTGGTGTGGATGATGTACAGGAAGCAACAAAGGAAACGTCATGAAATGAAAAAAAAACATTCGAATGTTCACAGGTCATAGGATCAGAATTAGGCAATTTGGCCCATCGAGTCTACTCCGCATTCAATCATGGCTGATCTATCTCTCCCGCTCAAACCCATTCTCCTGCCTTCTCCCCGTAACCCCTGACACCCGTACTGATCAAGAATTAAAATGTCAGATTTATCATATGCCGTTCAAATGTCATAATTAGTATTAAAATGTCTCGGATAAAATGTACAAGCAAGTAATACTAGCGTCACAAAATATAGTACGGTTAAGGTTATCATGAGATAAAAAACTAAAACAGGTTGGAAATGCACAGCAGGTAAAGCAGCATCTACAGAGAGAGAAACACAGTCAATGGTTGGTTCCCACTGAAGTTCACCCGTCCAATGGTCCAACTCTTTTTTAAATGTATTAACGGGCCACCTTCAAATAGCAATTATGCACCATTGTTAATTATTCATAGACTAATGCATGGAAACAGGCCCTTCGGCCCAACTTGCCCACACCGACCAACATGTCCCATCTACACTAGACCAACATGTCCCATCTACACTAGACCAACATGTCCCACCTACACAAGACCAACATGTCCCACCTACACTAGACCAACATGTCCCATCTACACTAGACCAACATGTCCCACCTACACTAGACCAACATGTCCCACCTACACTAGACCAACATGTCCCACCTACACTAGACCAACATGTCCCACCTACACTAGACCAACATGTCCCATCTACACTAGACCAACATGTCCCACCTACATTAGACCAACATGTCCCATCTACACTAGACCAACGTGTCCCACCTACACTAGTCCCACCTGCCTGTGTTAGGCCCATATGCCGTGAAACCTGTTCTGTCCTTGTGTAAGAAAGAACTGCAGATGCTGGTTTAAACCGAAGATAGACACAAAAAACTGGAGTAACTCAACGGGATGGGCAGCATCTGTGGAGAGGAGGAATGGGTGACGTTCGGGTCGAGACCCTTCTTCAGATCTTTCTCTCCAGAGATGCTCTGCCTGTCCCGTTGAGTTACTCCAGCTTTTTGTGTATCTTCTATCCATGTACTAAATGTTTGTTAAACGTTGTGATAGTACCTGACTCAACGACCGACAGCTCATTCCATACTCGCCCTTTACACCAATGTGCGGGGCTGTGAGGATGTGCAGGGTTGTGGATGGGAAGCCACTGCCTCCCATGGGAAGTTTAATGGTCAACCATTGACTACTGGCCGTGGCAATGGTGCAGAGGTTTGTTCTAACCCGCGGCACATGGGATCACTTGTCTTTGACTAGAACATGCTGCCTCGTCCGTTTATCTTGAGGTTTGGTTGCTCCGTGATCAACATTAATTACACCGGTGGTTTCTGTCATTACATCTCCCCAGATGCCTCGGCAACATTTCATCACTTGTTCCCAGAACTTTATTCCTGGCCAACTGGATTATAAATATTGTTCGAACAGATTGGATTACGAATCTTGTAAAAACAGAGAACAGAAACAAGGAACTGCAGATGCTGGTTAATACGCAAAAGGATATAAAGTGCTGGAGTAACTCAGCAGGTCCGGCAACACCCCTGTATAACATGGATAGCCGCCTTCACTGTTTTCCTTCTCAGCGGTAGAGTTGCTGCCTTGCGTTGATCATATAACATTGGTCACAGGAGGTGTGAGCTGGTACTCTTAATGAGACTTAATTATTATCACCCTGCTTTCTTTATTTTCCGACCACCATTTCTGAGACTCCACGATCCCACTTTATACTTCAGTCTGAAGAAGGGTCTCGACCCGAAACGTCACCCATTCCTTCTCTCCAGAGATGCTGCCTGTCCCGCTGAGTTACTCCAACATTTTGTCTTTACGCACCTGAATCTTCCTCCTGTACCTAGTGTGCATGAGCCCTGTGTTGCTTGTTCAGGGGCAGTAACACTGTGGTTACTCTATCCATTACATGCCTCAGCTGTACCAACTCTTCTCCATCTTCAAAAGCTTACCCAGTCCATGGAACCTCTTCCGCACGCTCATGCCCAGCACCTGCTTGTGCTCTGCGGAATGCTTTAATATGTTAATTCACTTCAAGACTGCTGTATGAAAGCAGCCTATTGCTGTTATTGGACGGCCACCAGAATTCTGAGCCTCAGATGATTTTGTTTCCTTCCCTGACCAAAGGATATTGAGACCAGTCCTACCCCTGTTTCAGCTGGGATCAGTTGCAAACCTACAAGATGCAGCCTCCAGCAACGTTACCAGTCATCCCCATATCCTTCGCAATGATTCAAAACAGGGGTTGCCTTTGGCTCAGTGCAAGTAATCTTGGCTGGCAATCAGCACCTTGTGGCTTCAAACCCTGTTCAGTCCCTTGAGTTGATCTCCTCTTGTGAAGATACTACAGCCATGTGTGGAGGTCAGGCTTTGTCTGCAACAATTATTCCATTGAGTCTGATGGAGCTTGTGTCTGAGGCAGACATGAGGACACGCCAAGAACCAGGGGAATAGGTTTACGGTGTGGGGGGGGGAGATTTAACAGGAACCTGAGGGTGAACCTTCTCACACAAAGGGTGGTTGGTGTATGGAACAAGCTTCCAGAGGAGGCAGTTGACGCAGAGACTATCCCAACTGAGGACTGGGATGAGGAAAAACATTTTCACCCAGATGGGTGCGAATCTGTGGAATTCTCTGCCACAGAAGGCAGTGGAGGCCGATTCACTGGATGTTTTCAAGAGGGAGTTAGATTTAGCTCTTAGGGCTAACGGAATCAAGGGATATGGGGAGAAAGCAGGAACGGGGTACTGATTTTGGATGATCAGCCATGATCATATTGAATTGTGGTGTTGGCTCGAAGGGCCGAAAGGCCTACTCCTGCACCTATTTTCTATGTTTTTATGTTCCTACCACATTTAAAAAACTCTTAGACAGAGACATGGATAGGACAGGTTTGGAGGGATATGGGTCAAAGCACAGGCAGGTGGGACTAGTGCAGCTGGGACGTACGTGTTGGCCGGTGTGGGCAAGTTGGCCCGTGGGTTTTCTCCGGGTGCTCCGGTTTCCTCCCACACTCCAAAGACGTACAGGTTTGTTGGTTAATTGCAAATCGTCCCTAGTGTGTGTAGGATAGTGTTAGTGTGCAGGGAAATCACAGACTCGGTGGGTTGAAGGGCCAGTTTCCTCGCTGTATATAATAAAATGGAAGCTGGGCATTAGTGTTATATATACAGTAAAATAAACCAAGGAGCAGTAAAGAATGGGTTAATATGGTTCCAACAGTGAGATCAAACCGCACTGCTAGAGCAATGAACATTTGGTAAAACCACTGTGATAACTTCATAACCACAAAAAACAAATTCTAATTTACCTTACATATATTTTATGACACACCATATGAAACAAAACTCCTTTATAGCCCTTTGGCCGTGTGTATATGGGCCCCGTGAGTGTCTGATTTGTTCTACACATCACTGGAACATGACATAATGGGATAGGCTCTGCTCCAGACCATTGACTCACAGGACAACAGATGAAAGGTTCTCTCTTGGCCTCCTTTCACACAGCGTCTGAACCCTCCTGATTTGTGTTCCTGTTAGTTTTGCTAATCCCATCTCCCAAAAGGATTGACTCACCTCCTTTCAGTACGAAACGATCACAAACCCGAGCAAGGAGGAAAAATATTTTGAGGAACTCTTTTCCACACGGCAACAGGATGTGAAGATACGGGTCGTTCCAGTGACTGCGGACAAAGCGACGTCTGCCTGAGGTTCCCATGTAAAGGCTTCATCTCCAGGGACCCATCCCATCCCCGCTCCCCCGCTCCCCATTACCTCTGCCACATAGCTCTGTGCGAAATCCACACTCAGGCTTGCTCCCCTCTGCCTTGGACAGAGAGCGAGGGGGGGAACTGCGATCAATCTCCCCCAAGCCATTTCAAGGTTAATGGTGCACCTCATTGGTGTCCAAGAATGAGAAGAACTCATTCAACCATTCCCAATGCAAAGGTCCATTTATAAGGCTGGTGTAAATCATCTCCTCTCCTTCGGCACTGGCACCAGCATTCTGCCCCCTCTGTTCTACGTTGAATCAAGAATCTGTCTATTTATTTATTTGAATAGTTCAGCTGACTTCACTGTGTTAGGTGGCAGCTTATTCAACCAAACCTTCATTCCATTGCACCCTATAGGGCCAGGCTCCCCTTCAATCACTGTGGGAACATTGGAGCCTGCTTTAACTGCTTCCTCATTCAGTCCGCTAACTGAGATTTCTTCAATTGGGCTCACATTTGCAGTACATGGTGCCAGACTATTAAACCCAGACATCCACTCTACTGGGTGACCGTCTGCTTCATGGAGTCTCAGTCCCTGCACCAACCGGGTAATCATCTCTTTAATTGCGTCCTGCTCATTAAAATAAAATAAATCTTGCATGCATATTGCAGCCTTTACTGCCGCGGCACATCTCACGGTGATTTACAGCCAACAAAACTACAGACCTTGCAGATTTGTAAGATTCATTTATGGGAATTGGGTGTTGCTGGCAGGGTCTGTGTTATTGTCACCTGCCTGCCCTGGGGGAGGTCCCAGAGACCCTGAACCTTTGTGGTCTCGCTAGTGGAGATGCCATTGAAGAGATGGCGGCTGTTTGCGTGCTGGCCACAGTAGCAGATCTAGTCGCCCCGCACTCCTAAATCTCCACTGCTACAGGCAGCAACATTTCTTATCTGTAAGCACGTATTGTCTCCTCTGCTGACTGGTCAGCTCGCAACAGAAGCTTTTCACTGTACCTCGGTTCGGTACAGGTGGCAATAAACTAAACTGAAATGAGAGGTCCCAGGATTCAAAATCAAGTTTCCGAACATGTTTAAGGGGAAACTTGACCATTTAAATGTGGAAAGAAGGAACTGCAGCTAGTGGTTTACCAAGGAAAGTCACAGAGTGCTGGAGTAACTCAGCATGTCGGGCAGCATCCCTGGAGATGATTTGGGTCAAGACCCTTCTTAAGACGGGTCCCGACCCAAAACGTCACCTATCCATGTTCTCCAGGGATGCTGCCCGACATGCTGAGTTACTCTAGCAATATGTGTTTTTTTAGAGATACAATGCGGAAACAGGCCCTTCGGCCCATCAAGGCTGACCTGTGATTCCCACACATCAACTATTTTACACACACTCGGGACAATTTATATTTATACCAAGCCGACTAACCTACAAATATGTACGTCTTTCAAGTGTGGGAGGAAACCGAAGATCTCACGCAGGTCACGGGGAGAACGTACTAACTCATAAGGTCATAAGGAGTAGGAGTAGAATTATGCCATTCGGCCCATCAAGACTACTCCACCATTCAATCATTGGTGATCTATCTCTCCCTCCCAACCCCATTCTCCTGCCTTCTCCCCGTAACCCCTGACACCCGCACTAATCAAGAAACAAGACACCCGTGGTCAGGATGGAACCCAGGTCTCTGGCGCTGTGAGGCAGCAACTCTACCGCTGCGCCACCGTGCCACCCATGTGTCGGCCCTTTAAATGTCACGGTTTCAGGGGAAGCAGGGTTAGTTAAACCTAGTTATTCTGTCAGTAAAGAAGGACGATGATTTTGCAGACCAGTGTGGTTGGAAATCTCACTGCAGGCGATATTTATGTCTTTTACCAATTGAAGTCACGAAAGCAAAGAGAAAGTGCAGCCGCACAATCTTACTGGGGAACAAAATGAGGAAACAAACCTAAAGTTCATGAGACACGAGGGCTGAATTATGGCATTTGGCCCATCGAGTCCACTATTCAATCATGGCTGATCTATCTCTCCCTCTCAACTCCGTTCTCCTGCCTTCTCCCCATAACCCCTGACACCCACACTAATCAAAAATCTGCCAATCTCCCCCTTAAAAATAGCCCATGACTTGGCCTCCACAGCCGTCTGTGGCAATGAGTTCCACAGATTCACCACCCTCTGACTTAACAAATTCCTCCCCATCTCCATTCTAAACGTTACTTTTGACTTTAGAGATACAGCGTGGAAACAGGCCCTTCGACCCACCGAGTTCACACCGACCAGTGATCACCCCCGTACATTAACACTATCCTACACACACTGGTGACATTTCTACACCTTACCAGCACTAAATTAACCTCCAAACCTGTACGTCTTTGGCACTGAAGCACCTAGAGGAAACCCACGCGGTCACGGGGAGAACGTATAAACTCCGTACAGACAGGACTGGTAGTCGGGATTGAACGAGGGTCTCTGGCGCTGTGAGGCAGCAACTCTACCACTGTGCCACTTTCATTTCTTTATGAACCCTACCACAATACCATGGTTTTATATGAATTGTTTTACACATTGTAGAGGTTTGTCCTTTTATTGTGAGGCTGTGCCCTTTGGTCCTGGACTCTCCCACTAGTGGAAACATCCTCTGCAAACCCACAATGAGGTTCCCCCTCATCCTTCTAAACTCCAGAGAGTACAGAGAGTGCGGTCAAACACTCAAGCCAGCAAGCCGTCAACATCTATGTGAAGGCACTCAGGAACGTGAGCAGACGTTGTGTACTGCAGGTTGGCGTGTTGCAGCAGCACAGTGTTCCGCGGTTGACTGGGTTGCAGGAAGGAATGTATATCTCTGCACCTCCTGTGGTCATCAAGGGCTCCTGGCAGCGAGAGCACAGAGAACAGTCGGGCAGTTCCCATGGATACTCAGCTCAATATTTATTCATGTACCTCGGTCATCAAGGTCCAGGTTGTGGTCACATTGTGGGGACTGTGGTGTGTACATTAGATGCTCACTGCTAAATTACACCAATGATTAGACTACAGAAATACTTCCCTGGGTGGGACATCCTGAGGCTGTGGAAGGTGCTCCTCTGTCAATAGAATCTGCAGTCTTGTGTTCATCTTCTATAGGAAAGATGTTGTCAAGCTGGACCTGTCCCACTTAGGCGATTGTTTAGGCAACTACAGGCGACTAGTTTGTTGCCACGTGTTCGCCAGTGGTCGCTGGGAGTCGTCTCCTCAGTCGCGCAAAAAGTCGTAGCGTCTTTCTCAACATGTTGAACATTTTTTGGCGACAGTGGGTTTGACGCCAATGAGCGTAGCTTGACTTCTCCTGACGTAGGTGCTGGCGTGGGTTGTTGCCAAGATGGCGTGGGTTGTTGCCAAGATGGCGTGGGTTGTCGCCAAGATGGCGTAGGTTGTCGCCAAGATGGCGTGGGTTGTCGCCAAGATGGCGTGGGTTGTCGCCAAGATGGCGTGGGTTGTCGCCAAGATGGCGTGGGTTGTCGCCAAGATGGCGTGGGTTGTCGCCAAGATGGCGTGGGTTGTCGCCAAGATGGCGTGGGTTGTCGCCAAGATGGCGTGGGTTGTCGCCAAGATGGCGTGGGTTGTCGCGGGTTTTTCGGCAACCTGCTACGACTATGATGGTCGCCTAAAAAAATCGCCAAGTGGGACAGGCTCATTACAAGGACGCAGCCAGGACTCGAGGGTCTGAGGTTTAGAGAGAGGCTGGGCAAGCTAGGACCTCATTCCTTGGAGTGCAGGAGGATGAGGGGTGATCTTACAGAGCTGTATAGGATCACGAGGGCAATAGATGCACAGAGTCCTTTGCCCAGAGTAGGGGAATCAAGAACTAAAGGACATAGGTTTAAGGTGAGAGGGGAATGATGTGGAATGAGCTGCCAGAGGAGGTAGTTGCAGCAGTTACTTACATTAGGACGGGGCACATGGATATGATAAGTTTAGAAGGATATGGGCCAAACATGGGCAGGTGGAGGAAGGACTAGTGTAGATGGGGCATCTTGGTCAGCATGGGACAGTTGGACTGAAAGGCCTGTTTCCATGCTGTATATGACTGTCAGCCTTCCTTTCTTTGGAGACTGATGGATATATGTCCCCCTCATCCACGGCCATTACTGGGAGCTGACAAGTTTTAGGTACAGAGCGGAAACAGGCCCTTCGGCCCACCGAGCCCGTGCTGACGGCGATCCCCGCACACTAACATTAAACTGCCCATAAGCCAATTAACCTATAAGCCTGTCCGCCTTTGGAGTGTGGGAGGAAACCGGAGCACCTGGAGAAAACCCACATGGGTCGTGGGGAGAACGTACAAACTCCATGCAGGCAGCACCCGTGGTCAGGATGGAAGCCGGCTCTCTGGAGCTGTGAGGCAGCAACTCTACCGCTGCGCCACTGTGCTGCACAACTGTGACTTTGCCCTAGACCGCATTTTGAGAGTTTAATTTAATTTCCTTGTTTTAGTTATTGGCTCCAGGGAGGAAAGTTTGTTGAAACGTTGGGCATTTTATTGGCCATAATTTCAGTGTGAAGCCTCGTACATCAACACCCCCCCCCCCCCCACCCCCCCGTTTAGTTCAGACATTGGATCCTGTTTGGAAACTCAAATGAAAGAGATTACGAATGGCGACACTGCGCTATCTGTTGCTGGAGGAGTTACAATGACGTTGGTGCTAGTCCCACCGTGATGTGATTCTTTGTGAAAGCCCACATTCCTGGGTGACCTCAGGGTATGTTCCACCATCTCACAGCGCCAGAGACTGCCCTTGACCTTACTGCTGTTGGCCATCATGAAGCCAGCAGTCCGTCCACCTGATGGCCAGCTAAGGCACCAGGAGCCATGGCCTTTACTCACAAATCCTTGCCCTGGTCCAGCACAGAACGCCTGGCACTTTCATTAAAGGGAAACCAATGTGTAATATCTCATCTGTATTTGTGCTGAATCGATGCTGGCAGTGGAATAGAACTCAGCCGAGCTCACTCTATCTATCTCCCTCTGGAACCTGATCAACTATGTTTTAAGGCTCAGTGATGTCATGTGGTTCCAAAAATGTTAAATCCCAAATATATTCATAAGTTTATGTTCATAAGTGATAGGAGCAGAATTAGGCCATTCGGCCCATCAGCTTTACTCCGCCGTTCAATCATGGCTGATCTATCTTTCCCTCTCAACCCCAATCTCCTGCCTTCTCCCCATAACCCCTGACACCCATACTAATCAATAATCTATCTATCTCCACCTTAAAAAATACTTAATGACTTGGCCTCCACAGCCGTCTGTGGCAATGAATTCCACAGATTCACCACCCTCTGACTAGAGAAATTCCACCTCATCTCCTTTCCAAAGGCACGGTGGCGCAGTGGTAAAATTGCTGCTTCACTGCGCCAGAGATCTGGGTTCAATCCTGTCTGTACGGAGTTTGTACGTTCTTGTGTGGGTTTTCTCCGAGTGCTCTGGTTTCGTCCCACACTCCAAAGACGTAAATGTTTGTAGGCTAATTGGCTTGGTATAATTGTAAATGTATATAGGATAAATGTATATAGGATAGTGTTGATGTGCGGGTAAGACTGCAGATGCTGGAAGGTGGACAAAATGCTGGAGAAACTCAGCGGGCGAGGCAGCATCTATGGAGCGAAGGAAATAGGCCTAGATATCAACTGATCTACATCGGTGAGACCAAGAGTAGGCTTGGCGATCGTTTCGCCGAACACCTCCGCTCGGTCCGCAGTAACCAACCTGATCTCCCTGTGGCTCAGCACTTCAACTCCCCCTCCCATTCCCAATCCGACCTTTCTGTCCTGGGCCTCCTCCATGGCCAGAGTGAGGACCACCGTAAATTGGAGGAGCAGCACCTCATATTTCGCTTGGGCAGCTTACACCCCAGCGGTATGAACATTGACTTCTCTAATATCAGGTAGTCCTTACTTTCTCCTCCCCTTCTCAGCTCTCCCTCAGCCCACTGACTCCACCTCTTCCTTCTCCCTCTTCCCCCCACCCCCCCCCCCCCCCCACCCCCACATCAGTCTGAAGAAGGGTTTCGACCCGAAACGTTGGCTATTTCCTTCGCTCCATAGATGCTGCCTCACCCGCTGAGTTTCTCTAGCATTTTTGTCTATCTTCCTCAATGTATTTGTCGTTTTGTTTTGGTGGCATTTAACTTTGCAAACCATCTCCTCCTGACTCTGAGCTCCTGTACATCCCACTGCAACTTCTCTCTGGGTGCGGTGAAGGAGACACAAGAAGAGATTTACGAGGATGTTGTCAGGGCTGGAAAATGTTAGCTGTGGGCAAAGACTGCATGGGCTGGAGATATTTTCTTTGGAACAGAGGAAACTGAAGGGAGACATAACTAAGTTGTAATATATTATGGGTGGGAGGGGGGAGGGGGGACTGGATGGATTTATTTCCTGCAGCAGAAGGGTCAGTATCCAGGGGACAGAAGTGTAAAGTAATCGGTAGTGGAGGGATGATTTTATCATTGTGGGTGGATGGACCTGAATCTCAGTGTCATACTCATAGAGTCTTGCAGCGAGGAACAGGACCTTCAACACCAACTTGCCCACTCCGACCAACATGCCCCATCTACACTAGTCCCACCTGCCTGCGTGTCCATATCCCTCCAAACCTGTCCTATCCATGAGCTAGAAAGAAAGGTGGAGATGGAGAGAACACATGAAGACCTGTGACCAGAAGGCCTAGAAGGTGGGATTAGGTTGGGTAGCTCTTCATTTGACCAGCATGGATGTGATGGGCCGAATGCTCTCCTTCTGCATTGTCCTATGATTCCTGTGCCAGGGGACACGAGGTGTGTCACTAGAATTAGAGGGGCTACTCAAGCTAAGCGAATATCGATAGTGGACCAGCGATTCCTGGTCCCCCAGAGACACTACATTTGATAAGTCCTCTGAAACTATTTAATAACGTTGAAAGATTGACCTGTTTTGAAAGATACTGCGTGGAAACTGTTTGGCCCATTGAGTCCACACCGACCATCAATCACCCGTTCGATGTTATCCCACTTTCCCAAAACACCAGGGGTGATTTCTAGAGGCCACTTAACCTGCAAACCTGAAGAAGGGTCTCAACCTGAAACGTAACCTGTCCATGTTGTCCTGAGATGCTGCCTGGCCTGCTGAATTATTCCAGCACTCTGGGTCCTTTTGTAACTTACAAACCTGCTGACTTTGGGATGTGGGAGGAAATCGGAGCACACCGAGGAAACCCACGCGGTCACAGAGAGAACGTGCAAACTCCACACAGATAGCACCCGAGGTCAGGATCGAACCCAGGTCTCCGGCGCTGTGAGGTAGCGGCTCGATCAGCTGTGCCACTCTGCTGCCAAGAAGTAGACTATTTCAACAGAAATATATGTCTCTGTTAAGTGTGCAGTCACATAAGCTTCTGAATTGGCAAGTGAACCAATGAATGAAGAAGAGTCTGGTTATCAAGCTGCAGTGAAGGATGCAATGCATGGCCTTGTTTACACATCGAACCCTAACCCTGCCTCCATCTATCCCATGTTCATATTGAGCTATCTCATCAGCTAGAGTGCGGTCCTCACCTCCCATCTATATCATTGGAGACCTTTGATTGGACTTTATCATTGCACTCAATGTTCTACCCTCTATCCTCTATCTGTGCACTGTTGACGGCTCGATTGTGTTTAGGCCTCGTTGGTGGGAGTCTCATTGGTGATCCTGCGGTTGGCGGTGGATGAGGGCGTGAGGGGCGTGAGGGGGGGGGGGAAGAGCAATGTGGACCCAGCGTGAGTACTGCCACTTTGTCACCATCCTCTATGTGGCCACTATTTGCACATATTGGGTCGGCAAGTAAAGAATTTCACGTTTCAATCAGATATTCCATTCCATCCATTCCACCTATAGTCTTGTCTTAGACGGGATAGCATGTTCACTGTACCTCACTACACATGGCAATGATAATGAACTAGACTGAAGATGCGCTCCCAATCTTTCCCACCCCCACGTTTTTGTGTAGGAAAGGTGTTTGTTCGTTCTCATGGGTTTTCTCCAAGATCTCCCACACTTCAAAGACGTGCAGGTTTGTAGCTTAATTGGTTTGGTATAAATGTAAAATTGTCCCTAGTGTGTGTAAGATAGTATTAGTGTACGGGGATCGCTGGTCGGCGCGGACTCAGTGGGCCGAAGGGCCTGTTTCCGCGCTGTATCTCTAAACTAAACGAAACTAATGTAAACTTTCCCACGGATGCCTGGCACTCTCTCCTCTTACTGAGATGATTTAGTCGATCTTCAGGAGGGCAGCTTCAGGTCCTGGTGAAGAAAGGCCGCTAAGAACACAATAATCATGCTCACTTCAGAAACAAGCACCAACTGAGCACAAAGAGCCTTTAAAAACAACCCTACAAGCTGCAGTTGAGTCCAAACAGGCAAAGGTGTTTTATTTGTGGGGGGTTTTGTAGTGCAGGTCTAGACATTGCTACTGCACTGTTCCTGGGCCCATCATTGTGGAGTTTAGTCATTTAAACCAATTGGCACAATTGCAGAACTGCCATCTGTGCTGCATTAATTGGATCATTAATCTTGATGTGTTTATTAAACTCTAAGACGTCACCTAAAGCAACAGAGGAATCATTCCTTCCTCACAACCTGATCTCCCAGCTCCAGTGGATGCTAACTTTGCCCATGTCTTCCTCTGGTCCAGCATGGAGACACATCCTGTTCCCATCCAGAATCATCCAGTGACCTACTGACCCAATGCTCCAGGCAGGAAGGTCAGAAACGTACAACCTTCATCTTACAACCCAACAGTCTTATAATCTTACAACGTATGAATATTGGTTTTAATTTAGTTTAGTTTAGAGATACAGCGTGGAAACAGGCCCTTCGGCCCATCGAGTCTGCGCCGACCAGCGATCCCCGCACATTAACGTTGTCCAACAAACACTAGGGATAATTTGTTACATTTACACCCAGCCAATTAACCTACAAACATGTACGTCTTTGGAGTTTGGGCAGAAACTGAGGTTCTCGGAGAAACCCCACGCAGGTCACGGGGAGAACGTGCAAACTCTGTATAGGCAGCACCAGTATCTAGGAGCTAACCCGGGTCTCCGGCGCTGTAAGGCAGTAACACTAACGCTGTGCCACAGTGCTGCCCGCGTTAGATCTCTCTAACTTCATGTAACCCTTGCATTCCCTCTCTCTCCGTCCCTCCCCCACCCTTCTCTGACTAGTTTCACTCGATCTATTTACTGTTTGTATGCCTCGTTGTCACCTTCCCCACAGCTAACAAAGACCCATTCTATATCTGTGCTTTGATCTGTCGTTTTCACACCTTACCCTTCCATATCTCTCGACTCCCTCTACCCTGACTCTCAGCCTGAAGAAGGGTCTCGACCCGAAACATCACCCTTTCCTTCTCTCCAGAGATACTGCCTGTCCCGCTGAGTTATTCCAGCTTTTTGTGTCTATCTTCGGTTTAAGCCAGCATCGGCAGTTCTTTCCCACACATGTCATAAACTGGGCTCTAACGTGAAGTTGTTTTGGCTCGATCATTGAGTCCAGTTCTGGATGGTTGATGTATGTTAGCATCAGTACTTCCATGCACACACACACACACATACTGGGGAAAAGGGATTGATTCATTACGCCCCATACGGTATGTACGGTCTTCTGTCTCAGCGTCCGTTCCTGTACATATCGAGCGCGGAGAGGGTAAAGGAGAACAGTTCATTCCTGTCTGCTGTTGTGAAGCTCCACTGTTGCACTGCTGCACCCTCAGCACCATCAGCACCCTGTACCATCAGCACCCTGCACCATCAGCACCCTGCACCCTGCACCCCGCACCATCAGCACCCTGCACCATCAGCACCCTGCACCATCAGCACCCTGCACCCTGCACCATCAGCACCCTGCACCCTGCACCATCAGCACCCTGCACCATCAGCACCCTGCACCATCAGCACCCTGCACCCTGCACCATCAGCACCCTGCACCATCAGCACCCTGCCACCATCAGCACCCTGCACCCTGCACCATCAGCACCCTGCACCATCAGCACCCTGCACCCTGCACCATCAGCACCCTGCACCATCAGCACCCTGCACCATCAGCACCCTGTACCATCAGCACCCTGCACCATCAGCACCCTGCACCATCAGCACCCTGCACCCTGCACCTGCACCATCAGCACCCTGCACCCTGCACCATCAGCACCCTGCACCCTCCACCATCAGCACCCTGCACCCTGCACCATCAGCACCCTGCACCCTGCACCATCAGCACCCTGCACCATCAGCACCCTGCACCCTGCACCATCAGCACCCTGCACCATCAGCACCCTGCACCCTGCACCATCAGCACCCTGCACCATCAGCACCCTGCACCCTGCACCATCAGCACCCTGCACCATCAGCACCCTGCACCCTGCACCATCAGCACCCTGCACCATCAGCACCCTGCACCCTGCACCCTGCACCATCAGCACCCTGCACCATCAGCACCCTGCACCATCAGCACCCTGCACCCTGCACCATCAGCACCCTGCACCATCAGCACCCTGCACCCTGCACCATCAGCACCCTGCACCATCAGCACCCTGCACCATCAGCACCCTGAACCACCAGCACTGCCCCACGGAGCATGCAGGGACAGCACCAAGCACCCACTCCCCCAATACTCCCCCACACACTCTCCTTCTCTCTGTCAGCCACCTGCCCAGACTGAGTAACACAAACCAATGCATTGACATCCAGCCGCGAGAGTTCTCTGCTATCATACGTCCTGAAACAGAACAATGTCATTAGAATCAATTATGGTGGTGGCCCGTGGGTTTTGCCGTCTCAATTCTGGTCAGTTCTGACGGCTCATGAGTCCAATGCGTGAACCTGACACTCGCGGGCAGTGGGGGCAGATGCAGGTCATCGCTGGCGGCTTCTGACCACCAGCCTTCCTCCTCTCCCTGGCTTTAGTAAATCGCTCTGGGCGGCTCTCCACAAAGCTACTGTCCACACAGCCCCCTGTAAACATCGTAATAAACAACAAAAACACGTTGTTATATATATAGGGAGGAACTGCAGATGCTGGTGTACACCGAAGATAGACACAAAATGCTGGAGTAACTCAGCGGCTCAGAGTCAGGAGAGGGAGAGGGCTCAGCACCAGGCCCACAGCCTCCACACCGCAGGCCCCAACACAACCTGGTCCAACCCTCCCTCTCCCCTGACTCTGTCTGAAGAAGGGTCTCGACCAGAAACATCACCATTCCTTCTCTCCAGAGATGCTGCCTGTCCCACTGAGTTACTCCAGCTTTTTGTGTCTATCTTCGGTGTAACTTTTCCAGGACTCTGGAGAGCAGAGCTGATCCACCGAGCTCTTGAGGAATCTCAGGGGATTGCTGGTGGTTGCTGTAGATTAAGGGTTCCCAACCGGGGGTATATATCACCCACCCAGGGGGTAAATATGATGATTCTGGATTTGTATATATTTGTTCTCGTTGACTGACTGTGTTTGGTTCTGGTATACCGGTATCTGTTCATAAATAACATTGTTATGTGCTATTAAAGTTGCCTGGGGTAAACGGGATGCAGAAGGTTGGGAACCCCTGCTGCAGTGTTTATTTGCATGAACATGTCTGTTCTTCTGAAGGGTACTGTAATGTTAGAAGGCAAAATGGTGGGACTGAATCAAGTATGTGTCGTGTTTGATGGTGTACAAGGTGGGAACTTCAAACGCACAGCTGCACAAACACAGGATGAAAGCAGTCCCTGCCTTTTGATGATGCAGCGAGCAGGGGCAGAGCAGCTTCCCGCACCATGGCTCCCCTTTCCCTCACAAGTCTCTCTCTCTGCGTTCTCAGCCAGAGGCAAGGGCCGTCCACGGTTCCGATCCCCCTCTGCTTGATCATAGAGAGCGGAGGAGGTGTGGAGAAGCAGAGCAAACCCACCTCCCTTCCATTGACCCCATCTACACCTCACGCTGCCTCGGCAAAGCCAGCAGCATCATCAAGGACCAGTCTCACCCCGGCCACTCCCTCTTCCCCCCTCTCCCATCGGGCAATAGGTACAGAAGTGTGAAAACGCACACCTCCAGATTCAGAGACAGTTTCTTCCCAGCTGTTATCAGGCAACTGAACCATCCTACCACAACTGGAGAGCAGGCCTGAACTACTATCTACCTCATTGGTGACCCTTGGACTATCCTTGATCGGACTTTGCTGGCTTTACCTTGTGCTAAAAGTTATTCCCTTATCATGCATTTGTACACTGTGAATGGCTCGATTGTAATCATTTACAGTCTTTCTGCTGACTGGTTAGCACGCAACAAAAGCTTTTCACTGTACCTCGGTACACATGACAATAAACTAAACTGAAACTGAACTGAATTGAACTGAACTCCTCTGTGTGATAGCGTCATAGAGTGATACAGCATGGAAACAGGCTCTTCGGCCCAACATGCCAATCTACACCAGTCCCACCTGCCTGCGTTTGGTCCATATCTCTCTAAACCTGTCCTATCTGTACCTGTCCAAATGTGTTTTGATGGTTGTGATAGTACCTGCCTCAACTACCTCCTCTGGCAGCTAGTTCCAGATACATCGTATATTTCACATCGTTTGTGTAAAAAAGTTGCCCCTCAGATTCCTATTAAATGTTTTCCCCTCTGACCTTAAACCGATGTCCTCTGTTTTATGGTTCCCCTACTCTGGGTAAAAGTCTCTTTTATGATTTTGTACACTTCTGTAAGATCATCCCTCATCCTCCTGCACTCCAAGGAAGAAAGTCCCAGCCTGCCCAACGTTTCCCTAAAGTTCACGCCCTGGAGTCCTGGCAACGTCCTCGTAAATCTTCTTTGTACCCTTTCCAGCTTAGCAACATCTTTACTATAACACGGTGATCAAAACTTCAAATGTGGCCTGGCAGTGTGTTGCTGCAACATGCTGTTGGGTTTCCCCCACAGTGCCACTTGGTGAGGAGTGAGGTTTATTGTGTGGCCATTGCTGAAGTTTCTGGATATAGATCAGCTGCAGAGATGGGCAGACAAATGGCAGATGGAGTTTAACCCCAGCAAGTGTGAGGTGATGCACTTTGGGAGGTTGAATGTAAAGAGAGAGTGTATAGTTAATGGCAACACTCTGAACAGCATTGATGTGCAGATGGATCTTGGGGTCCAAGTTCATAGCTCACCTAGGTGGCAGCACAAGTAGATAGTGCGGTAAAGACCATTTATGGTCTGCTTGCCTACATTGCTAAGACCATTGAATATGTCAGAAAGTCCTGATACAACTCTACACGACTCTGGGCAGGCTACATTTGGGGCAGTTCCAGTTGCACCATTACAGGAAAGATGTGGAGACTTTGGAGAGGGTGCAGAGGAGGATTACCAGGAAGCTGCCTGGATTAGAGGGTTGCAGCTACATGGACATTGGATAGACTTGGATGGTTTTCTCTGGAACGTCGGAGGCTGAGGGGAGACTTAATAGAAGTGTATAAATCACAAGAGGCGTAGATAGGGTAGACAGTCTGAACCAAGGGTGAAAATGTGGAACACTAGAAGGCCTTGAACTTTGTCCCCTTTAAGCTCTCGTTTTCACACCTTACCCTTCCATATCTCTATGTCTCCCTCTCCCCTCAATCTCAGACTGAAGAAGGGTCTCGACCCGAAACGTCACCCATTCCTTCTCTCCAGAGACGCTGCCTGTCCCGCTGAGTTACTCCAGCACTTTGTGTTTATCTTCAGTGTAAACCAGCATCTGCAGTTCCTTCCTACACAAAGTACGTAACGCAGTTGAGTCGGCTGCTCAAATGACTGCAACACATTCTGTAAAGGACAAAAAGTTACAAGAATTAAAGTTGCTTGGAAACTGGCAGGAATGCAAGCACTGGTGTTTGCGTGGCCAGAACCCTTGCGTGATTAAAACGTGATCTGTGCAAACATTGAGGTCCACAAATAACGCGGTGATGTCTGTTCCACGTCCACTTGTGACGTCAGGAGCATTCCCTTGGAAATATCTCCAGTGTTTGCCCCCTGCTTTACACAACTGTGGAAACATCTGTCCTGGCAGCAATGCGCAGGCAGCTGAGAATGATGGGTCGGGAGCTGAGATACCTGACGACAGTGTGAATATCTTCATGCATCTTACTCCAATATTTGAACAGCATTGACGGGCGGAGGGTGACGTTCGGGCCTGCAGTGACGCCAACAAATTCCTTGCAAAACTGCGAGAGACTTCAATACAGTAGACATTCAGAACCTAGGGTGGAAATGTCAAAGACCAGAGGCTTTAGGATGAAAGGGGCAAAGTTGAAAAGAAATGTACGGGACTAGTTTTTTTACACCGTGTGTGGTGAGTGTCTGGACCATGTTGCCCGGGTGGTGATGGAGGCAGATACGATAGTGGAGTCACATAGACACGTGTATATGCAGGGATTGGAGGGATATGGATCATGTACAGGCAGATGAGGTTAGATCATCTTGGCATCGTGTTCAGCACAGATATAGTGGGCTGAAGGGCCTGTCCCTGCACTGCACTCTTCTATGTATAGAAAGGAACTGCAGATGCTGGTTTACATCAAAGAGACACAAAATGCTGGAGTAACTCAGCAGCTTGTGAGCTCATACAGTATGTGGGACTCTGTATTTGACCTCAGCGTATTTGGTCTTTGTCCTTTTACACTCTCAATTTTTTATTTTTTGTGTTATATTTGTATATAAATCTCTGCTTTTTAAGTTATTAATTGTCTGTTTTAAATTGTATTTTTGTTTAGACCTGTGTTTTTGTGAAAAGCACTTTGCGTTGCATTCAATTGAATGAAAAGTGCGATACAAATAAAGTTATTATTATTATTATTACTACACTAAGGACAATATATATTTACTCCAAGCCAATTAACTTACAAACCTGCACGTATTTAGAGTGCGGGAGGAAACCGGAGCTCCCAGAGTAAACCCACGCGGTCACTGGGAGAAAGGAGAAAACCCACTGCAGACAGCACCCGTAGTCAGGATGGAACCCGGGTCTCTGGCGGTGTGAGGCAGCAACTCTACCGCTGTGCCACTTGCCGCCCTAGATGTTGGTGTTTAAATGTTGTTATTTTACCTGCATCACATACTTCCTCTGGCAGCTCGTTAAAACATTAGAATGACAGCAGGCTCCCAGATTGGGTCATTTTAATTCAGTTGAATTGATCATTTAAAGAAAGAGGGATGAAGCTTGAACCAAACTCCAACCTGTCCCAAACCAGCTGAGTAAGCAAAGTTTATCGGCAAGCTTTAAGTTCAGCTCGAGTCATGTTCTAATCATGAGCCGTATGTTGCCCTCTAGTGTTGTACAGCTCCAATTCCTCTCAGCAATAACGTGGCCAATCCCCACATGTGGACACACAAAGATGTTGAGAAGCAAGGAACTGCAGATGCTGGTTTACAAGAAAACACACAGTGTGCTGGAGTAACTCAGCGGGTCAGAAAGATTTCAGAGATACAGTGCGAAAACAGGCCCACCGAGTCCGCACCGACCAGTGATAACCCCGTACACAAGCAGTATCCTACACACTAGGCAAAATTAACCTACAAACCTGTACATCTTCGGAATGTGGGTGGAAACCGGAGCACCCGGAGAAAACCCACGTGGCCACAGGGAGAATGTGCAAACTCTCCACAGACAGCACCCGTAGTCAGAATCGAACCCAGGTCTCTGGCGCTGTGAGGCAGCAACTCTACCGCTGCGCCACCGTGCCGCACCACTGCCGTCTCCGGGGAACATGGACAGGTGACGTTCCGGGGAAGATGGACAGGTGACGTTCCGGGGAACATGGACAGGTGACATCCCGGGGAACATGGACAGGTGACGTTCCGGGGAACATGGACAGGTGACGTTCCGGGGAACATGGACAGGTGACATCCCGGGGAACATGGACAGGTGACGTTCCGGGGAACATGGACAGGTGACGTTCCGGGGAACATGGACAGGTGACGTCCCGGGGAACATGGACAGGTGACGTTCCGGGGAACATGGACAGGTGACGTTCCGGGGAACATGGACAGGTGACGTTCCGGGGAACATGGACAGGTGACGTTCCGGGGAACATGGACAGGTGACATCCCGGGGAACATGGACAGGTGACGTGACATCCCGGGGAACATGGACAGGTGACGTCCTGGGGAACATGGACAGGTGACATCCCGGGGAACATGGACAGGTGACGTCCCGGGGAACATGGACAGGTGACGTTCTGGGGAACATGGACAGGTGACGTCCTGGGGAACATGGACAGGTGACGTTCTGGGGAACATGGACAGGTGACGTTCCGGGGAACATGGACAGGTGACGTCCTGGGGAACATGGACAGGTGACATCCCGGGGAACATGGACAGGTGACGTTCTGGGGAACATGGACAGGTGACGTCCCGGGGAACATGGACAGGTGACGTCCTGGGGAACATGGACAGGTGACGTTCTGGGGAACATGGACAGGTGACATCCCGGGGAACATGGACAGGTGACGTCCTGGGGAACATGGACAGGTGACGTTCTGGGGAACATGGACAGGTGACATCCCGGGGAACATGGACAGGTGACGTCCTGGGGAACATGGACAGGTGACGTTCTGGGGAACATGGACAGGTGACATCCCGGGGAACATGGACAGGTGACGTTCCGGGGAACATGGACAGGTGACATTCCGGGCAGGGACACGATTCCTTCAGTCCAGGTTATTCCAGCACTTTGGGTCTTATTGTTTTTGTAAATGCTGACACTTCTGTTCCATACAGTTGCTGAGATGAGCTGGCATCCCACTTCAAACGTGGTTGGATAGTTGCTCTGTGCTCTTTATGAGTCGCCTATGTAGCATTTGTCTTGGAGCTGAGGTTGTAGCAGTTCTGGCAGTGGAGTCATGGACATGAGCAGCTTGGAGCCTTGATATTCATGGAGCAGTCACTGCTACAGTGCAGGCTGAGTCTATGAGTCTTCTGTCTGCACTTTGCCACACAGATTGTACTGTACTAGGGTGATACACACCAATAGATACAGCATGGAAAATCGGAGCAGAGATACAGCGGACTTCATCAGGAAGGCTGGCTCCGTGCTGGGGGTGGAAATGGATTCATGGGAGGTGGTCTTGGATCGGAGGATGCTCCTCAAACTGCGGAGCATCCTGGACAATACAGCTCATCCCCTCCATGACACACTGGTCAATAGACAATAGGTGCAGGAGTAGGGCATTCAGCCCTTCGAGCCAGCAATGCCATTCAATGTGATCATGGCCGATCATCCACAATCAGTACCCCGTTCCTGCCTTCTTCCCACATCCCTTGACTCCATTATCTTTAAGAGCTCTATCTAACTCTCTATGAAAGCATCCAGAGAATTGGCCTCCACCGCCTTCTGGGGCAGAGAATTCTTTAGGGCCTGTTTCCATGCTGTGTCTTTGAAGCAATTTAAACCCGGTGTAAGTGCAGCAAGTTTGTCCGTTGCTTCATTGAGCATCACCCTGGTACTCAGCCTGGCCCGGCCATCTCAGCACTCCAGTATCACGCGACATTTTATCAATGAATTCCACGTTGTGGCAAAATGAACAACATTGAATGTTGTGTCTGAGGTTCGGCTGATAACACGTGTTGGGATGGAAGGAATTCGCGATTCATCCTTGACCTTAATCCTGAAAAGGTTTTCCAGATCAAATGGAACAATGCCATAACTGTCTCTGCTCTTGTTGGATGCTATCATTGTGGATTGTTGTGTACCACGCACGTTACTATGCACCCTACCCTACCCTACCCTACCCTACCCTACCCTACCCTACCCTCCCCTACCCTACCCTACCCTACCCTACCCTACCCTACCCGGCCCTGCCCTGCCCTACCCTGCCCTACCCTACCCTGCCCTACCCTACCCTGCCCTGTCCTACCCTACCCTGTCCTACCCTACCCTACCCTACACTATACCCTACCCTACCCTACCCTACCCTACCCTACCCTGTGCCTCCTACCCTACCCTGCCCTGCCCTACCCTACCCTACCCTACCCTACCCTACCCTACCCTACCCTACCCTACCCCTACCCTACCCTACCCTGCCCTACCCTGCCCTACCCTACCCTGCCCTGCCCTGCCCTACCCTACCCTACCCTACCCTACCCTACCCTACCCTACCCTACCCTACCCTACCCTACCCTACCCTACCCTACCCTACCCTACCCTACCCTACCCCTACCCTACCCTACCCTACCCTACCCTACCCTACCCTACCCTACCCTGCCCTACCCTACCCCCTACCCTACCCTACCCTACCCTGCCCCTACCCTACCCTACCCTGCCCTGCCCCCCTACCCTACCCTACCCTACCCTACCCTACCCTACCCTGCCCTACCCTACCCTGCCCTACCCTACCCTACCCGCCCACGCCTGGATGTTGTTGAAATGCAAAATCAACGTGAATGAATTCAGACAATTACATTCAGAAATTAAAATGAATGCTGATAACAAATTTGGAACCAAACTCATGTGTTCACTGGTCGACACTCACGTGCAAGGAAGGCGATGGCTGGAGGCCTCGCTGCAGCCTGGGGCTCGCCTAGATCGGGCACCGCTCAAATAACTAGAGCACGGACTGGACTTTGAAAACAGCACCAAAACATGGCGCCTCTTGCATGCGTGCTCAGTAGACTAGTTACAGGCAGCACGGTGGCGCAGCGGTAGAGTTGCTGCCTCACAGCGCCAGAGACCCAGGTTCGATCCCGACTATGGGTGCTATCTGTACGGAGTTTGTATGTTCTCCCCGTGACCTGCGTGAGTTTTCTCCGGGTGCTTCCTCCCCACATTCCAAAGACGTGCAGGTTTGTAGGTTAATTGGCTTGGTGTAATTGTAAATTGTCCCTAGTGTGGACAATTTATCATCTCAGTCCTAAATGGCCTACTCCTTATTCTTAAATCTGTGTGACCCCTGGTTCTAGACTCCCCCAACACGGGGAACATTTTTCCTACATCCAACTTGGCCTATCCCTTAAGAATGTTATATGTTTCTATAAGGCACTTGAATTCCACCTCTGCACACATTGAATTATTCCAAAATCATTTCCCAACCTTCACATCTGCCGATCTGACTGGAAATGACTTTGTGTTGTGAGTCCTCCGCATGTGGTGAGTCTAAAATACCACTTCTCCAGCCCTCCTGGGGATACTAGTCTTTCAAAATGTCTCAGATGGTCAACTTATAATCCATTCATTTGGGAAACAGACAAAAACTTAATGTTGCAAAACAATTGCTGGCAAAGCCACAGAAAGAACACGATCATTATAAACCATTGGAATTTCATCTATCATCCGTAGCCGTTCCATTAAATGTCGGCTAGAATTCAAGTGTCTGGCATATTTTAGGAATGTCTGTGTAGAGTGAGGTTGGTCTGCAGAGTAGTGTGTTGTTTCAGGCGTGCCACTTGGCCATCCAGTCAATTTGTGCGGGAAAAGGGGAGCTCAACGTCTTCTCTGTGCATGGAGATACTTGGATAGAGTCATACAGCACGGAAACAGGCCCTTCGGCCCAACCTGCTGACCCACATGCCCCATTTACACTAGTCCCACCAGACATGGCCTGAACGGTTATCTTTTGTGAGCAATTCTGGGCACCATATCTGAGGAAGGATGTGCTGGCTCTGGAGAGGGTCCAGACAGCTCTACCGCTGCCACCCTTTATGTACTCCCTTGTATGGTGGGGTTTTTTTGGTGGCAGTAACTCAAATGTTATCTTCATAAGGTCATAAGGAATAGGAGTAGAATTAGACCATTCGGCCCATCAAGTCTACTCTGCCATTCAATCATGGCTGATCTATCTCTCCCACCTAACCCCATTCTCCTGCCTTCTCCCCATAACTCCTGACACCCGCACTAATCAAGAATCTATCTATCTCTGCTTTAAAAATATCTACTGACGGCCTCCATAGCCGTCTGTGGCAATGAATTCCACAGATTCACTACACTCTGACTAAAGAAATTTCTCCTCATCTCCTTCCTAAAAGAACGTCCTTTAATTCTGAGTCTGTGACCTCTAGTCCTAGACTCTCCCACTAGTGGAAACATCCTCTCCACATCCACACTATCCAAGTCTTTCACTATTCTGTATGTTTCAATGAGGTCCCCCCCCCCTCATTCTTCTAAACTCCAGTGAGTACAGACCCAGTGCCGACAAACGCTCATCATAGGTCAACCCACTCATTCCTGGGATCATTCATGTAATGATCCTTCCTCAGTTCTGTTGCTTATGAGAAACATGTGCGGCACGGTGCAAGTTGCATTCATTGCCTGAGTGGTTAACCTGTACTGCGCACATGTTACAGACCAGGACTCATCCCAGTCCCATTCTGCTCACCGTTGCCAACTCTGCTTGGATTTACTTCCTGCCCATTCTGCCACATAACATCCACATTCTTTTCATTAATTTATTTATATACTGTGGACGTCACTGGTAAATGGAAGCTACTGCTTATCCACATTTGGCGGCAGAAGTGAATGCTTTGCATTTCAGGTTAAAAGTTTGGTTATTTCTGATTGTAGCTTCAATCATGTCAAAGCAACTTCAATCTCAAAGAGGCCAGACCTCAAGAGATGGTGCAGTTTAGTTCATAGATACATCGTGGAAACAGGCCCTCTGAGCCCATGTCCACCGACTATTGTGGTAAGGACTGGCAGCTCAATGTTCCAGGGTAGAGATGCTACAGAAGTGACTGAATGTCAGGCAGGGAGTTGAGGAGGGAACGTCTTGACTCAGGGAGGAGGTATAGGGACAGGTGTTGCATCTTCTGCAGTTGCAGGGGAAGGTACCTGGTGAGGGGGTGGTTTGGGTGGGAAGGGATGAGTTAACCAGGGAGTTGCGGAGGGAAAGGTCTCTGTGGAAGGCGGAAAAGGATGGAGGTGGGAAGATGTGACTAGTGGCGGAAATTTGGAGGATTATGTGTTGTATGCGACAGCTGATGGGGTGGAAGGTAAAGACTAGGGGGCTGTCTCTGTTGCAACTAGGGGGGAGGTGGAGCAAGGGCGGAGCTGCCGGGTACCCTGCAACCGCTGAAGATGCAACATCTGTCCTGATACCTCCTCCCTCGACTCTGTCCAGGGACCCCGACAGTCCTTTCAGGTTAGGCAGAGGTTCACTTGCACTATCGCTAAGCCCGCCTGAACCTACCTGCCGAGGCAGAGCTCAAGTCAGTGGATATATCTAAGGCCAGGTTTGACGGATTCTTGATCAGTACGGGTGTCAGGGGTTATGGTTAGAAGGCAGGAGAATGGGGTTGGGGGGAGAGATAGATCAGCCACGATTGAATAGGCGGAGTAGACTTGATGGGCCGAATGGCCTAATTCTTCTCCTATCACTTATGACCTTATGAAGAAAGGCGATGGGGAATATCATGAAACGCTGATGTGAATCTCCAATCAGGAACCCAATCACCACTGGAACCAAGCCAGTTGTCTCCAATTAACTTTGACATTTGAAGGTATTTTTCATCCACTTCACCATCAGGGTAATTTTAAATGATGAACATTGTTACAGCTCTTGCCCTTTTCTTATCCTGACCTTCAGAAAATGTCTTAATAATTGAATTAGTGGACCGTAGAATCTCACAGCATTGAAGGAGATGATTCAGCTTGTTGTCATGGAGTGATACAGCGTGGAAACAAGCCCTTCTGTTCCATTCTGTGTGTAGTTTGTTTGTTTGTTTTTTGCACAAAGTCCGCGAGCATTGCCACATTTCATTTCACTGCACATCTCGTATGTGTATGTGACGAATAGACTTAACTTGACTTGACTTTCCACCCAACTTGTCCACACCGGCCAACATGGCCCCGCAGATCCATGAGGAGATGGTGAATTGGACACAAAATGTTCTCGGTTGTAGAGTTCCAAGGATATTGGGATGTTTTTCTGACTGAAGGTGTGTGACCAGAGGTGCAAGGATCTGTGTTGGCACCTCTGTAGTTTGTAATGTAACCATTTGGCCAAAGGCTCGGATAGTATGGATGATGAGGAAGATTATCAGGATGTAAATCAGCTGGAAATCTGGGCAGAGAAAAGACAAATGGGGTTTAATCTGGACAGGGACAAGTGGTTGTTTTTTTGGACAAATGTTGGAGAAAGGTATATAGTAAATGGCAGGACCCTAGGAAGCATTAGTATCCTGAAGGGTCTTGCCATGAAAGTCTGTCGCTTGTTGAAAATGACAATGCAAGTATATAGGCTGGGCATCTTGCCTTCATCGGTCAGGGCAATGAGGATAAAAGTTGGCAAGTCATTTGCAGCAGTGTTTCCTTCGCTCCATAGATGTTGCTGCACCCGCTGAGTTGCTCCAGCTTTTTTGTGCAGCAGTATAAAACCTAGGTTAGGCAGCATTCTGTGCCATCTTAAGGACCTGAACCTATTTACGTCATGCGTAGGGAGGAACTGCAGATGCTGGTTTACACTGAAGATAGACACCAGATGCTGGAGTAACTCAGCAGGTCAGACAGCATCTCTGGAGAGAAGGAATGGGTGAGTTACTCCAGCATTTTGCGTCTATCATTTTTATGTGTGAACTCATGCTGCTCATCAGATCAGGAAACCATCTGCTTATGTTGAAGATCCCTGCACATGTTGTCCATAAGGAGGTGCCTGCACTTCCTACACCATGCGGGGATTGCAGTCATCAGCTCTCAGCTGCCTGCCGGCCCTTGCTCAAACACACCTTGTATTTCTTCTCTCTCCCTCTCAGAGTAGACCACTATGAACGGAGCGGCCTGGATCATATACAATCACAGGGTAGGCACGGTGGTGCAGCGGTAGAGTTGCTACCTCACAGCGCCAGAGACTCACCTTCCGTCCTGACTACGGGTGCTGTCTGTACGGAGTTTGTACGTTCTCCCTGTGACCTGCGTGGGTTTTCACCAGGTGCCCCATTTTCCTCCCACACTCCAAAGACGTACAGATTTGTAGGTTAATTGGCTTGGTGTAATTGTAAATTGTCCCTAGTGTGTAGGATAGTGTTCACACCACGGGTGGTGGGTGTATGGAACAAGCTGCCTTCATACACACTAGGTCTTCACAGGGCCAAGTTTCTATTGCGGTTCATATTTTCAGCTACTGAACTATTTTATATTTTTGTTTTAAGGATTTTCAGCGTTGGTGCTCAGGGAGCATGTTGGGGGCTGCAGCAGACTGGTGGTCCCAGAATCCTTGTCAACCAAGACTGAACAGGTAGGTGTGTGATGTGTATTTGATCTGTAGCCCATTGTGGTGAAAGTTCACTTCAACCTGAGTGCCTGCCCAGTCATTGACTCTTCCACATCACACGCACTGGGATAGCAGAACATGAGCGGTGAAACTCAACACATGAGCCGTGGTGGAGGCCACCAGTTTGGTGTTTGATATTTGCTGCTTGTGTGTAGGTAGCCTGTACTGAGAGTGACCTTTGAATAAAAGGTTCTTTAGTGTCACATGTGACGAGTCATGTGATAATCTTTGTATTGCACACCCAGGGTATGTGAAGAGTGGCCACACGAAGGGCATCGACAATGTTACAATGTTCCATTTTACCCCAAACCATTTGTGGTTCCCGTTAGTTCTTGGCTGTCACCCCACCCTGTGCCCACTATGTCCCCCCTCACTGCAGCCCCCCACCCCACGCTGCGCCCGCTGTTCCCCCCCACGTGCCCCCCCCCCCCACCCTGCCCCCACTATGTTCCCCCCCCTGCCCCCCCCCCCCCCCCACACCTGCCCACTATGTCCCGCAGCCCCCCCTCCACACAGCGTTCTCCTTTGCTGGCAGCCACTGGCGTGTCAGTCCACCAGCCGGATCCCGAATACAAGAAGTATCTAGCCAAGACTTCATGCTTAACTCCCCACAATAACGCTGCCATTTTGCACAAGCCCTGATGTGGCTAAAAGTTCATCGTTACATCACTACAGTATTTAAACAAATGTAAATGCCAGATAGAGAAGGGAATGAAGGCTGTATCTGGGTGTGTTCTGGGCTGGTGAAGTGCCGTGACAGATATGTGCTGACAGCACAGTGTTACCACACACAGGGATTTACATAATGGGGTGATGGAAGTGGTTGCAACATTGCTGAGGGCAGACTGAGCAAATAGCAATCTTTTATAAATGATATCAAGTATGGAAGAGGATTAGGACAAATGTATGGTTGATAATGTGGTGGAAAAGCAACGTGAATGGAAAAGGAGGTGAGAATTACGTGGAACATTCAGTCAAATCCGTCCGGTCTTTCTGAAGATGTAAAGCAGGAGGGGAGGAGGATGCTGCAAGACCACAGACATGCTGACTCATCCTACCTCAACCAGAGAGCAGTGCTGATCTACTATCTACCTCTCATGTCCCTCGGAATATACTTGATTGGACTTTGCTTCACCTTGCACTAAACGTTATTCTCTTACCATGTATCTATACACTGTAAATGGATCGCCTGTAATCATGTGTCGTCTTTCCACTGACTGGTTAGCACGCAACAAAAAGCTTTTCACTGTACCTCGGTACACGTGACAATAAACCAAACAAAACTGCGCTGTCGGGTCAGGCTGAACAATGAGACGGTCTGTTCTACACACAGCTTGATGACTGTGGTACATATCTTCGCTGATGAGTTGAACAATGAATGCACTTAAATTGTTGCCCTGCCAATTTGTTCAAAGGAAAATCGACAGGGGATATAGGTTTCAGGTGAGTGGGGGGGGAAGATTTAATAGGAACCTGAGAGGTAACCTTTTCACGCAAAGGGTGGTGGGTGTATGGAACGAGCTGCCGGAGGAGGTGGTTGAGGCTGGGACTAACACTATGTTTTAGAAACATTCAGACAGGTACTTTACATGGATAGGACAGGTTTGGAGAGAGATGAACCAAACCTGTGCGACTAGTGTAGATGGGACATGTTGGCCGGGGTGGGCAAGTTGGGGCAAGGGGCTTGTTTCCACGCTGCATCACTCTATGTCTAAGGTTATATTTGCTGACCTTTATTTACACCTGAGTTAACGTCACTAAATAAAGGTTCACAAAAATGTGATTTTGTGTACCTTCGATTTTCCAGCATCTGCAGTTCCTTCTTTAACACTAAAAAAAGGTTGCCTCTTTGATGTTTGTGGGACCTTGCAGTGTGTAGTTTGGCTACTCATGTTCATAAATGATAGGAGCAGAATTAGGCCATTCAGTCCATCAAGTCTACTTCGCCATTCAATCATGGCTGATCTATCTTTCCCTCCTAACCCCATTCTCCTGCATCACACCTTCCTATGTACAGCTGTTACATTTGTGAAATATTGGATTTACTGTGATTCAGATCAGGTATGTTGTGGGCGGCAACATAAAGAGAGAGATATTTCTTGGAACAGTGAAATTTGAAGATAAGATGTACAAATACTTTTCTCACTGTCTGGCTTCCTAAGTATGTTTCAAGTCAAGATTGTCCACAACCACACAGTGCGATCCCTACTCTCATTAGAAATAAGTAGGAAGGAACTGCAGATGCTGGTTTACGCCAAAGAGAGACACAAACTGTTGGAGTAACTCAGCGGGTCAGGCAGCTTGGGTCAACCGAAACGTCACCTATTCATTTTCTCCAGAGATGCTGCCTGACCCGCTGACTTACTCCGGCACTTTGTGTCCATCTCATTGAAAATTATACGTCTGGTCTGATCGATGTAGATCGATGATATCTCTTCCCTTCTTCTTCTTACAAGGGTATCAACTGATGGCATTTTGAACTGATTGAGGGCCAATTGCAACTTTGGGATGGGATGTGAAACTTGGCTGTGGATTGGGGTGATGGTGGTCCTAGACAGGATTCCAGCGTGGATCTGGACTCACCACAATACCAATGAATGAATGAATGAATGAATAAATGACACTCTATGGCCGGCCACATGTACTTTGTACAGTGTTATTCTTTGTTTTGCATACAATCCACAAGTGTGCAAAGAGTTGCCACGTACAGGATGCTGACAAAGCCTTCCTTATTGTATTGTAATTAGTGGCCCTTCACTCCGGGTCCCCCCTTTATTCTCAGCCCCTCCCCCCTCTTTGCCCTCATCTGACCTCCAACTCTCACACGGCCCGTCCCCGACCGCCCGCCACCGTGTCCTCTCTTAGACGCCGCTGCTGGTGCCATCTCTCTGCATCCTCTATTTTCCTCTCCAAATACTTAAAGAAGTTGTACGTTTCGTTGAGTTCATTGTCACGTGTACTAATGTACAGTGAAAAGCTTTTGTTGCGTACTAACCAGCCAGCAGTGTATGCTTTTCTCTGTACCTCGGTACACATGACAAAAACTAAACTCAATTCAACTCATAGAGTCATATAGTGATACAGCATAGAAACAGGCCCAACTCGCCCACACCAGCCAACATGTCCCATCTACACTAGTCCCACCTGCCTGCGTTTGGTCCATATCCCTCCAAACCAGTCCTATCCATGTACCTGTCTAACTGTTTCTTAAACTTTGTGATAGTCCCGGCCGCAACTACCTCCCGTGGCAGCTCGTTCCATACACCCACCACCCACTGTGTGAAAATGTAACCCCTCAGATTCCTATTAAATCTATTCCCCTCAACTGGTCAGCAAAGCTCACTTCAGCCGTGGTGTAGCGGCTGTGGGCATTGGGCTAAGCAACATTCCCATGACATACTGTAACAGGTGCAGGAACAAACACTGATACCTTCTGTCCCACAGACACATGAACGATCACCTTTCACTCTGAGGTAAGATGTAACCTGGAGATGGCTTTGGTGTGGAATGCTGAATGCTTGATAGTGGATCTTGGATGGATTTCAGATTCCATAAACCTGCCAAAACAAACAGGTTTCAAGGAAGTTGTGAAGAAAATGATAAATAACATACAGCAGTTTGGACCCCCCATTCATTTAGGTCAGTAATCTTTATGTAACACATTCCCCACCTATCCATAAATGTCACCTATCCATATTCTCCAAAGATGGTGCCTGACCTGACCTGCTGAGTTACTCCAGAACTCTGTGTCTTTATTTGTAAACCAGCATCTGCAGTTCCTTATTTCTCCATTCTGACATTACTGGGTCAGATCAGCTATTTCACCTCTGTGACCGGGGTCAAGGAACGAGGGTTCACGTTGATCGTGGCCCCGTTTCCACCACCACCATGCACAAGAAGCACAAGATGCGACAAGCCAGACACCATTGTATGCAGATGCCGAGACGTGTGTTCAGCTCTGGCTCAACAGCTTGTGTGTGGAGTCGATAGGAAGACCTCTGTGACTGAATCCTGGCTCTCCCTGTATGAGTGTCAGGGCAGTACATTGCAGCCATTATGAAACTGAATCAGGGCACAAGGATCCCTCCATCATTCACCGCTCCAGGGCCCAGTATTATCCGGCATCACCTCTATTCACCTTTCAGAAGCTGGTTGATATACCGTGCATGTGATCTATTCTTGGCCATCTCCATTTTCTCATTCACGGAGCAAAGTTATACGATCACAAGCCGTTGGAACAGAAGGAGACCATTCGGCCCATCGAGTCTACTCTGTCATTCAATCATTTTATTCAAAACCCACTCCAGTTCCCACATGTGCGTTTATGACCAATATCTCCCTTTATTTTTCTACTGAATCCTCTTGGTTACAATCCGTGTCCAACATCACAACACATTTCCACCTTCGCTGTCGCTGCCTTTGTCCACACAATAAACTCCATGTTTTGTCCCAGTTCCATTCCTCTTCTTCACCAACATCTGAGATGGAGCCAGATATTTATAGCCGTGAAGACGGCATTATCGTGTTAGTGGGCCAAGCTACAGTTAAGACAGACATAAAAAGCTGGATTAACTCAGCAGGTCAGGCAGCATCTCTGGAGAGAAGGAATAGGTGACGTTTTGGGTTAAGATCCTTCTTCAGACCAAAACATTCCTTTTCTCCAGATCCCGACTACGGGTGCTGTCTGTACGGAGTTTGTACGTTCTCTCCATGACTGTGTGGGTTTTCTCTGAGATCTTCGGTTTCCTCCCACACTCCAAAGGCGTACAGGTTTGTAGGTTAATTCGCTTGGTGTAAATGTAAGTTGTTCCTAGTGTGTGTAGGATAGTGTTAGTGTGCGGGGATCGCCGGTCGGCGCAGGCTCGGTGGGCCGAAGGGCCTGTTTCCGTGCTGTACCTCTAAACTAAACTAAACTAAATGACGGGTGGAAGCTGAGGAGCTGCAATCTGACTTTGCAATCTGCATTACTCAGCTAGCAGCCAACAAGTTCCACACATGACATTCCTGGAGTTTCACAATCCTGCTGCATTTCTGAATGAAAGGTTGTCATTCAACATATAAAAGTGTGGATGTTTAGGTCTCAGCTGGAATTTGGCAGAGCTCAGAGCAGCCACAAGCCCAGGCTGTGAGTGAGGGATGGTTCAGGCAATGTCAGACTACATGAGCTCGGAGTGGTTGAACACTAAACTCCAGCAGCTGTGACCCACTGAAGCTTTGATTTACATCTCCATCATACGGCCCAGGAGCGAAGGAGCATTTTTGTGTTTGTGCCAAATGAGCTCCGAAAAGATGTTTCCACAGACAATCATTTCATCATTTGCTTTCCTTCACTGGTTTCAGTGTCAGTAAAGAGCAGCTGGTGATATTAACCACAGACAGGGACAACTCATTCAGGGTCTCGGTCCCAAGCGTCACCTATACCTTCCCTCCAGAGATGCTGCCTGTCCCGCAGAGTTACTCCAGCATTTTGTGTCGATCTTCAGTGTAAACCAGCATCTGCAGTTCCAAGCCACCAAGCATCAACATCACACCCATGGCTGACCTGTGAATTGTCTGAAATGTCACATCACTGCAGGGCAGCACGATGGCGCAGCAGTAGAGTTGCTGCCTCACAGCGCTGGAGACCCGGGTTCGATCCCAACTACGGGTGCTGTCTGTACGGAGTTTGTACGTTCTCCCCGTGACCTGCGTGGGATTTCTCCGAGATCTTCGGTTTCCTCCCACACTCCAAAGACGTTCAGTATGTAGGCAAATTGGCTTGGTATGAGTGTAATTTGTCCCCAGTGTGTGTAGGATCGCTGGTCGGTGCGGACTCGGTGGGCCGAAGGGCCTGTTTCCCCGCTGTATCTCTAAAACTAAAAACTAAGACTAAAGACTAAATCCCCATTTTGTATTCATCGAAGAGTGTAAAGTGAGACAGTGTGTCTAACCCAAGATGCCCCCCTGCACACTACATGGGGCAATGGGTTGGAGTAGCGTTGGGTGGCAAAATGGTCAAGATAGCCTTGGTCCAAAGGCCGTCCTGGCTCCAAGCATTCATTCCACATGAAGTCATTTGTGTGTGTCGGTGTTGCCTAAGGTTAGGGCACTACAAGTGTCAGCCAGGCTGGGGAGCAAGGTCTCGTTTGGAAGGAACAGATGTGGTTGGAGATTGAAAGTGATGTAATCCATTTATTTTCGATGGAGCTGATGAAACAATGGTCTGCACCAGCAGAGGCAGCTTCCTGGCCAATAAAACATTTACTAGGTAACAGCAGCAGGCATTTTATGATGTAGTCGAGAAAGGATTTGCCTTCTGCTTAATGTTCTTTTCAGCCCGTTGATATCATCAGGTTGAGAGGTGAGGTAAGAGTTTGTGTCGGAGCAGTACTTGTGTGTAATGTCTGAGGAACCCACCCCTGGCCAGGGCACTGAGCTGACCTCTCCCCCCCTCTCGTCCCCCACAGACACACGAGCAAAGCTCTCCACTACCACCACCTCCAGCCAGGACGTGGTGTTTAGAGTCCAGGTCCAGAGTGGAATGGCAGCATCCAGGGGGACGTTGGTATATTGTCCACAAGCTGTCTAGGTGTCAGAGGTCATGGGGTTACACAGGTGTCAGAGGTTATAGGGAGACGGCAGGAGAATGGGGTTAGGAGGGAGAGATAGATCAGCCATGATTGAATGGCGGAGTAGACTTGATGGGCTGAATGGCCTAATTCTACTCCTATCCCTTATGACCTGATGGTAGGAAAGGTTTAAGATGATTTGGACCAAGGATATAATTGTAAATTTTCCCAAGTGTGTGTAGGATACTGTTAGTGTGCGGGGATCGCTGGTCGGGGTGGACTCGGTGGGCCGAAGGGCTTGTTTCCATGCTGTATCTCTAAACTAAACTGAACTAAACTAAAGTAAACTAAACTAGACTAAACTAAATACAAACAAATGGTACTAGCTTAGATGGGGCATCTGGGCTGGCATGGACGAGTTGGGCTGAAGGGCCTGTTTCTGTGCTGTATGGCCCTGTGCAGGGCAGGTCTACACTGAATGGTACAGCTCTGGTGTGTGTCTAATGCAGATGGATAGTAGGTCCTTGCAGTTTGTGTCACAGGTAGATAGGGTGATCAAGAAGGCTTTCAGTACATTGGCCTTCATCAGTCAGAGTACAGAAGTTGGGAGAATATGTTACAGTTGTCCAGCACACTGGTGAGGCCACATTTAGTGACAGTTTTGGTCACCCTGTTATAGGGAAGGTGCTGCTGAGCTGGAACGGGTGCAGGCAAGATTTCCGAGGATGTTGCCAGGGCTTGAGGGCCTGAGGTATAGGGAGAGGTTGGGTAGGCTGGCACTTTATTCCCCGAGTGCAAGAGGGTGAGGGGTGATCGTATTGAGGTGTATAAGATGAAGAGAGGAATTAATAGGGTCTTTTACCCAAAGTGAGCAATTTTGGGCCACATATCTGAGAAAGGATGTGCTGGCTCTGGAGAGGGTCCAGAGGAGGTTTACAAGAATGGTCCCAGGAATGAGTAGGTTAACAAATGATGAACGTTTGTCGGTACTGGGCCTGTACTCGCTGGAGTTTAGAAGGATGAGGGGGAACCTCATTGAAACACACAGAATAGTAAAAGGCCTGGATAGAGTGGATGTGGAGAGGATGTTTCCACTAGTGGGAGAGTCTAGGACCAGAGCCAATAGCCTCAGAATAAAAGGACGTACCTTTAGAAAGGAGATGAGGAGGAATTTCTTTAGTCAGAGGGGGGTGAATCTGTGGAATTCTTTGCCACAGACGGCTGTGGAGGTCAAGTCAGTAGATATTTTTAAGGCAGATTCTTGATAGATTCTTGATCCGTTAATGGATACATAGAAACATGTTCTCCACAGATGCTGCCTGACCCACTGAGTTACTCCAGCACTCTGTGAAACGTCACCTATCCATGTTCTCCACAGATGCTGGCTGACCCACTGAGTTACTCCAGCACTCCGTGAAACGTCACCTATCCATGTTCTCCACAGATGTTGCCTGACCCGCTGAGTTACTCCAGCACTCCGTGAAACGTCACCTATCCATGTTCTCCACAGATGCTGCCTGACCCGCTGAGTTACTCCAACACTTTGTTTTTTTCTCCAGGTTTACTTTAGTTTTATTAATAAACGGAACCAAACCTGGAACAAAAATAAGCTGCTGGAGAAACTCAGCGGGTCAGGCAGCATCTGTAGAGACAACTATGTGGTCAATGTTTTGGGTCAGATCTGATGCAATTTGGTTCACTCTGTAGAGAATGAAAATGAAATAACCACTCCTCTTTAGCACCTTATGGAATGACCCCTCCCTCCTCCGAATACTTTCTGTGGAAGAAACTCACACACATTACTTTGAAACATTTCCTTTCATTATAATTGAGCAGAATTCCAATCGACTAAATCATGACTCATTTACACCTAATGGATCAACTGCTTTCCAATCTATTGCCAAGTATCAGTCTGACTAGCTCCGACAAGTGAAACTTGGGCGGCAAGTTGGTGCAGCGGTAGAGTTGCTGCCTTACAGCGCTAACACGGGTTCCATCCCGACTACGGGTGCTGTTTGTATGGTGTTCAGAGACTAGAACTAGTATATGAGAGATTGCTGGTCAGCATGGACTCAATGGGCCGAAGGGCCTGTTTCCGTGCTGTATCTCTGAACTGAACCTAAATGAACCAGGATTCCAGGTGAAAGTGTGGAGCTTCCTTGTTGGACAGGTGCAGCACCTGGAGCGAAATGGCGGTGTAATGGAGAGCAGGCAAGTGGTCTCAGGTTGCGATGAGCTACGTATGCAGCCGTCAACCTTCCTCCCTGCTGCTTCACAGGAGATCATCTACTCACTTTGGCACTCGGTCCAGCACACCTGTCAGTTTTCAGCTCACCTGCACACGTCACCTGTGGCAGGGCACATTGGTTAGTTTTAGATACAGTGGAAACGAGGCACCTTGAGCCCCCCATTGAGTCCACGCCGGCCAGCGATCACCTCGTACACTTGCTCGCTGTTATCCCAGCTTCACACCCACACCCTCCACACTTTTCATTCATTTTCATTCGCGGGAGGTAATTTACAGAAACCAATGAACCCACAAACCTGTACGTCATCGGGACGTGGAAGAAAACCGGAGCACCCAGAGAAAACCCACTAGGTCACAGGGAGAACGTGCAAACTCCGCAGACAGAGGCCGAGGTCAGGATTGAACCCGGGTCTCTGGTGCTGTAAGGCAGCAACTCTACCACTGCGCCACCCCTGCTATTTACTGCTGAAGGGTTGGACATCCACCCACTGTAAACCCTCAGTGGGATTATATTCTGTCTGTAGCCGGTGCAAAGCCTGAATGTAGGACACAGGTTGTCTGGGCCTAAATTCTGTCAGACAGGTATTCAATTTATCACCAGTGGCTCAAGACGGCTGGTTGATGTCCCACGCCAATCTTGCCATCACTTAACTTGCAGGAGGGAACAAGGAAACCAGCTTTGTAACTTAATCCTAAAATATCTCAGACCTGAAGAATGATTTCCTTCACTTCACATTTTTAGCAACTTTTCCATTGTAAATATGAGGAAGTTCCCAACACAGGGAGACTGTGCAATGCTGCTGCATTGGCCTGAGCTGGCCTTTGGTAGGAACTAGGAACTGCAGATGCTGGTTAATACACAAAAAGACACAAAGTGCTGGAGTAACATGGGGAATATGGATAGGTGACGTTACACAGAATGCTGGAGTGAATTGGCCTCCACTGCCTTCTGTGGCAGAGAATTCCACAGATTCACAACTCTCTGGGTGGAAAAGTTTTTAAATGGCCGACCGACCCCTTATTCTAAATCTGCTTCAGCTGAATAAATGTACAGGGCGATGAGGCTGGTGAGACTGGCCACGAAAACACCAAGTGGAATGTACGGCAGGAATGTTTTCTGAAAGCACAGAAGACCTGGAATTTTCTGAAAATGTTTTGCATATTTGATAACGATGTCGTTCAGATATGATTTAATAAAACAACCCAGGCAGTAGCAGAGTTGGGTGTAAGGGCCGGGCTCCCTGAGATATCACCGTCCGCACTGATCCTACTGTGTGTGGACCATGTGTCTCACCCTCCACACGTGTCCCTCACCCCACACGTGTCCCTCACCCCCACACGTGTCCCTCACCCCACACGTGTCCCTCATCCCACACGTGTCCCTCATCCCCACACGTGTCCCTCATCCCCACACGTGTCCCTCACTCCCACACGTGTCCCTCACCCCACACGTGTCCCTCACTCCCACACGTGTCCCTCACCCCCACACGTGTCCCTCACCCCCACACGTGTCCCTCACTCCCACACGTGTCCCTCACCCACACGTGTCCCTGTCCCTCACCCCCACACGTGTCCCTCACCCCACACGTGTCCCTCACCCCCACACGTGTCCCTCATCCCACACGTGTCCCTCACCCCCCACACGTGTCCCTCACACACGTGTCCCTCACCCCCACACGTGTCCCTCACCCCACACGTGTCCCTCATCCCACACGTGTCCCTCACCCCACACGTGTCCCTCACCCCCCACACGTGTCCCTCACCCCACACGTGTCCCTCACCCTCACACACGTGTCCCTCACGTGTCCCCCCCCACACGTGTCCCTCACCCCCACACGTGTCCCTCACCCCACACGTGTCCCTCACCCCCACACGTGTCCCTCACGTGTCCCTCACCCCACACGTGTCCCTCACCCCCACACGTGTCCCTCACGTGTCCCTCACCCCACACGTGTCCCTCACCCCCACACGTGTCCCTCACCCCCACACGTGTCCCTCACGTGTCCTTCACCCCCACACGTGTCCCTCACCCCACACGTGTCCCTCACTCCCACACGTGTCCCTCACCCCACACGTGTCCCTCACCCCACACGTGTCCCTCACCCCCACACGTGTCCCTCACCCCCCACACGTGTCCCTCACCCCCACACGTGTCCCTCACCCCCCACACGTGTCCCTCACCCCACACGTGTCCCTCACCCCACACGTGTCCACACGTGTCCCTCACCCCACACGTGTCCCTCACCCCCACACGTGTCCCTCACCCACACGTGTCCCTCACCCCACACGTGTCCCTCACCCCCCACACGTGTCCCTCACCCTCACACCCCTCACGTGTCCCTCACCCCACGTGTCCCTCACCCCCCACACGTGTCCCTCACCCCCACACGTGTCCCTCACCCCCACACACCCCCCACACGTGTCCCTCACTCCCACACCCCTCACCCCACACGTGTCCCTCACCCCACACGTGTCCCTCGCACACGTGTCCCTCACCCCACACGTGTCCCTCACCCCCACACGTGTCCCTCGCCCCACACGTGTCCCTCACTCCCACACGTGTCCCTCACCCCACACACGTCCCTCACCCCACACGTGTCCCTCACCCCACACGTGTCCCTCACCCCACACGTGTCCCTCACCCCCACACGTGTCCCTCACCCCCACACGTGTCCCTCACCCCCACACGTGTCCCTCACCCCACACGTGTCCCTCACCCCACACGTGTCCCACACGTGTCCCTCACCCCCACACGTGTCCCTCACCCCCACACGTGTCCCTCACCCCCACACGTGTCCCTCACCCCCACACGTGTCCCTCACCCCCACACGTGTCCCTCCCACACGTGTCCCACCCCACACGTGTCCCTCACCCCCACACGTGTCCCTCACCCCACACGTGTCCCTCACCCCCACACGTGTCCCTCACCCCACACGTGTCCCTCACTCCCACACGTGTCCCTCACCCCCACACGTGTCCCTCGCCCCACACGTGTCCCTCACCCCCACACGTGTCCCTCACCCCCACACGTGTCCCTCACCCCCCACACGTGTCCCTCACCCCCACACATGTCCCTCACCCCCACACGTGTCCCTCACCCCACACGTGTCCCTCACCCCCACACATGTCCCTCACCTCAGTCCATGTCAGTCTGTACCAACACTTTCTTTCTTAAACAGTCAGTGCAGACCCAGCATTCTGTGGGATCCATAAGACATAGGGTAAGGCCATTCGGCCCACCTAGTCTCCTCCACCATTCAATCACGGCTGATCTATCTCTCCCTCTCAACCCCATTCTCCTGCCTTCTCCCCACAAACCCTGACACCCGCACTAATGAAAAACCTGGTAATCTGGGTTTTAAAAATACACAAAGACTTGGCCTCCACAGCCTACTGTAGAGGTTACGGGGAGAAGGCAGGAGAATGGGGTTAGGAGGGAGAGATAGATCAGCCATGATTGAATGGCGGAGTAGACTTGATGGGCCGAATGGCCTAATTCTGGTCCTATCACTTACGAACATGACCCAAAACATCACCCATCCATTCTCTCCAGAGAAGCTGCCTGTCCCGCTGAGTTACTCCAGCATTTTGTGTCTGTCTTCGGTGTAAACCAGCATCTGCAGTTCCTTTTTTATTAAATTCAGAAATCCCTACCACTTGCCACATAAAATAAACGAATCTGTCAAAGGGTGTAAGCTGTGTATTTACGTGGGGCCTTTCCCAACATCACGACATCTCACAGAAGGTTCCAGCCAATTCTATTTGAAGGGTAGTCACTCTAGTTGGGAACTGCAGAAGCCAAAGTTCCACAAACACCAATTAATAAATAGCAAGCCAATTTGTTTTAGAGATCATAGTTGAGACATAAATATTGCTACAAACACTCCGGCACTTACTGCCGTTATCATGGCAACAGGCTGGCTGGCAATGAGACCTGTGCAACAACAAATGCCACCCATCCACACGTTCATTTACTTTTAGTTTAGTCTAAAGAAACAGCGCGGAAACAGGCCCCTCGGCCCACCGAGTCCGCACCGACCAGCGATCCCCGCACACTAACACTACCCCACACACACTGGGAACAATTTAAACATACTCCAAGCCAATTAACCTACAAACCTGTACGTCTTTGGAGTGTGGGAGGAAAGCGAAGATCTCGGTGAAAACCCACGCAGGTCACGGGGAGAACGTACAAACTCCGTACAGACAGCGCCCGTAGTCGGGATTGAACCGGTCTCTGGCGCTGTGAGGCAGCAGCTCTACCCGCTGCGCCACTGAGCCGCCCTTTGTGTTTCTTGCATTTTCCTGCAAAATCCCATTAAAATCTCTGCAGCCTAGGCCTGCTGAACCAGCAAAGTGGAATTACAGCATTATATTATATTCTAGCATTCTGGCATTATGCGAAATTTTAAACCACTTTCAGACAATGTTGCTTGAACAACTGGTCTCCCCACACACAAGCAGACTGAAGTGAAATCAGCATTTCTTTAATGTGGCACGATGGCGCAGCGGTAGAGTTGCTGCCTCACAGCGCCAGAGACCCGGGTTCCATCCCGACTACGGGCGCTGTCTGTACGGAGTTTGTACGTTTCCCCCGTGACCGCGAGGGTTTTCTCCGGGTGCTCCGGTTTCCTCCCACACTCCAAAGACGTGCAGTTTTGTAGGTTAATTGGCTTGGTGTAAGTGTAAATTATGTCTAGTGTGTGTAGGATAGTGTTGGTGTGTGGGGATCGATGGTCGGCACGGACTCGTTGGGCCGAAGGGCTGGTTTCTGCGCTGTATCTCTAATCTAAACCAATCCATAAAATGTGTCCTATGAAAGGGGCACTCTCCCTCCCTCTCTCCCTCTCCCTCTCTCTTTTCCTGTCCCTCTCTCTCTCCCTCTCCTTCTCTCTCTCCATATCCTTTCTATCTTTCTATCTCTCTCTTTCTCCCTCCTTCACTCTCTCCCTCTCCCTCTCCTCTCTCTCTCCTTCTCTCTCCCTCTCCTCTCTCTCCCCATCCCTTTCTATCTCCCTCTCTCTCTCTCTCACACACAGGCATCCACAGGTTCCCTACCATAACCCTTTACTGTAGCACTGTAGCTCCTCAGCGCTGCGCAGCATTCCAGCTCCTTACATGTTTAGTGTGTGAGTCTCTCTCTAGATTAGTTCCACTTGTGCTATCACAGCTCATTTACAAAGGTATGCCCCAAACCTTGTGCAGATTGATCCCACCCTGCCATGTGTGGGTGTTGTTAGTAACATATCTGCAGCAACCAGAAACAAACACTGATCATCATTCTTTCCCCCACACTGTACATCCTCCGGCCCTCACTGCAGCTTGCAAAGGCAGTGGGACATCAGTCACAACTTGTTGCAACCTTCAAATATTGCGAGAATTCATCAAACCATAAACAGATGAGGAAGTTCTATTTGTTTAGAGACATGGATGTTGCTGCCAGCTACTGGCCATCCTCAATTGGAAGGAAGAGTTCACCCCATTAGTTTGTTTAAGTTGAGGGATACAGTGTGGAAACAGCATTCAGCCCACCGAGTCCGTGCCGACCAGCGATCCCCGCACACAAACACTACCCTACACACACTAGGGACAATTTACATTTATACCAAGCCAATTAACCTACAAACCTGCACGTCTTTGGAATGTGGGAGGAAACCGGAGCACAGGGTGAAAATCCACGGGGGGGAACGTACAAACTCCGTACAGACAGCACCCGTGGTCAGGATCGAACCCAGGTCTCTGGCACTGTGAGGTAACAACTCTACTGCTGCACCACCCTGCTGCCTAGTGGGTCTGAAGTCACATATAACATCATATGAAAACGCACACCTGCTGATTCAGGGACTGTTTCGTGTTCAGCTTTTGTTGCGTGCTAACCAGTCAGTGGAAAGACAATACATGATTACAATCGAGCCATTCACCGTGTATAGATACATGATAAGGGAATAACGTTTAGTGCAAGGTAAAGCCAGCAAAGTCCAATCAAGGATAGTCCGAGGGTCTCCAATGAGGTAGATAGTAGTTCAGGACTGCTCTCTGGTTGTGGTAGGATGGTTCAGTTGCCTGATAACAGCTGGGAAGAAACTGCCCAAATGCTGGTGAACCAGCATGTTCCCAGTGAGGCTCCAGTGAGACTCAAACCCATCCATGGTCGGCTGCTGGTGCTTACTCATGCTTCCCTGTCGGCCTCGAGTTACCCGTGGAATCCGAGCGGGTGAGGCCTGGCTTCTGCCGCATATTAGTTACTGAAACTAGGTCATGAAAGCTGAGCTGCCATCATGATTGCTGACTGGGAATGAGCAGAAAAGAAAGTTTACACCAAACAACCCAACCTGGTCTCCAGCCAAAACTCAGCCCAAAACAGCCGGCTTGTATGTTCCACCAGCCTTGGCAACGTCCTGTGTGTCTGAGCCTGTCCACCTGTTCTCGTTCCAACCCTGTTCCCTGTCTGTCCCACCCCCATCTCTGCTCATAAGTTCATGTGATAGCAGAACTAGGCCACTCGGCCCATCAAGTCTACTCTGCCATTCAATCATGGCTGATCTACCTTTCCCGTTCAACCCCATTCTCCTGCCTTCTCCCCATAACCCCTGACACCCGTACTAATCAAGAATTTATCTATCTCTGCCTTAAAAATATCCATTGACTTGGCCTCCACCACCATCTGTGGCAATGAATTCCACAGATTCACCACCCTCTGACTAAAGAAATTCCTCCTCATGTCCTTCCTAAAGGAACGTCCTTTAATTCTGAGGCTGTGACCTCTGGTCCTAGACTCTCCCACTAGTGGGAACATCCTCTCCACATTCACTCTGTCCGGGCCTTTCACTGTTCGTTTCTTATCTTCCACATGTCCAAGTTACTCTTCCTCCAAATCTTTCCTGTCTCAGACCAACAATCCCTGCACATTAACACTGCCCTACACACACTAGGGACAATTTACATTTACACCAAGCCAATTAACCTACAAACCTGCACGTCTTTGGAATGTGGGAAGAAACCGGAGCCCCCAGAGTAAACCCACACGATCACTGGGAGAACGTGCAAACTCCGTACAGACAGCACCTGAGATCAGGATTGAACCCAGGTGCCTGGTGCTGTGAGGTAGCAGCTCTACCCACTGTGCCACTGTGCCACCCCTCTTCTGTACACTGCCTTCTGATGACCTGCGGCCCGCTGGAGAAGGGAGAGCTATGACGGAGTGACGGAGAGTGCAGCATCATGCGTCAGGTCACAGCGGAGGGTTACCAGGCAACGTAATCACGGACCAGTCTCACCCCGGACACTCCCTCTTCTCCCCTCTCATCAGGCAAGAGGCACAGTAGTGTGAAAACGCACTCCTCCAGATTCAGGGACAGTTTCTTCCCAGTTGTTATCAGGCAACTGAACCATCCTACCACCAGCTAGAGAGCAGTCCTGAACTGCTATCTACCTCATTGGAGACCTTTAAACTATCTTCAATCTGACTTGATTGGACTTTAACTGGCATGAAATATTCTACCCTTTATCTTGTATCTGTACGCTGTGGACGGCTTGATAGTAAGGAGTCTGAAGAAGGGTCCCGACCTGAAACGTCACCCATTCCTTCACTCCAGAGATGCTGCCTGTCCCGCTGAGTTACTCCAGCATTTTGTGTCTGTCTGCAGCCCGATAGTAATCAGGTATAGTCTTTTCTTTAACTGGACAGCACGCAACAAAAGGCTTTTCACTGTACCTCGGTACACATGATAATAATAAGCTAAACCAAACTCTTGGATAGAAACATAGAAAATGTGCAGGAGTAGGCCATTCGGCCCCTCGAGCCAGCACCGCCGTTCAATATGATCTTGGCTGATCATCTAAAATCAGCACCTCATTCCTGCTTTCTCCCCATATCCCTTGATTCCATTAGCCCTAAGAGCTAAATCTAACTCTCTCTTGAAAACATCCAGTGAATCAGCCTCCACTGCCTTCTGTGGCAGAGAATTCCACAGATTCACGACTCTGAGGGTGGAAACGTTTTTCCGTCCTAAATATCAGTCCTAAATGGCCGACCCCTTATTCTTAAACTGTGTGACCCCTGGTTCTGGACTCATGGGGAACATGTTTCAGAACAAAGGACACAAGGTGCTGGAGTAACTCCCTGTCTACCCCTGCCCTGTCCCACTGACAGGCGACTGATTGGAGTGATGGGAAACGGGCCCCAGGCCAGCGGTTCACATATACTTGTGAGCAGCTGAAGGTGAGGATCCCAAGCTGTGTGTGTGTGCCCTCTAGTCCACAACACTGTGGCTGAAGTTCCCAGCCTTCACATAACCCTTGCCCTCCATCCATGTGTTTGAGTACCTCCTGTCCATCTGCTCCAAGCCCGCCTTCCCCCGATCAGTGCCTTCTTCAGTCAGAGGGGGGGTGAATCTGTGGAATTCGTTGCCACAGACGGCTGTGGAGGCCAAGCTAGTGGATATCTTTAAATACAGAGATAGATTCTTGATTAGTAGGTGTCAGGGGCTATGGGGAGAAGGCATGAGAATTGGGTTAGGGGGGAGAGATAGATCAGCTATAATTGGACGGCAGAGTAGACTCGATGGGCCGAATGGACTCATTCTGCTCCTGTCACATATGATCTTTCTGAGCCTTGTTGCTTGACCAGTCCGTGCGGCCCTTGGACGTCGAGGTGAGCACTCTTACGCCACATGCTGGCCATTAGTGGGACGGAGCTGGCCAGACATATACCTCAGAGACACCAGCTAGACCAGATGTTTAAGAAGGAACTGCAGATGCTGGAAAAATCGAAGGTAGACAGAAATGCTGGAGAAACTCAGCGGGTGCAGCAGCATCTCTGGAGCGAAGGAATAGCTGACGTTTCGGGTCGAGACCCTTCCTCAGACTGACGGACACTAATCAAACACCTAATCCGCAAAGAAAAGAAAATGTTGACCTTTGAAGTCCAACGAGGTTCTCCAATTCATTCTGTCGCAGCAAAGAAGAAAATAATTGGGGTCAAAGCGGAGTGTAAATAAGTGTTTCACCGCGGGGCTGTTTTCCTGCACTGTCTGCCTTGCTCACAGGGTCAAAGGGCAAGGGGGCATTTCTCAAGTAGTCTTCATTTAGGCTTCTGACCCCAGGGAAATGTCTGTGTTTATTCAGCTTCACCACAAGCTGGCCGCAGGTTTGTCTGAACCCTTCCCATCACCCATGTCTCAATGCCCACAGGAGCACTCTTCATCCCCACTGCTTTCTCCAGAGAGTCAAACTGTGTGCAAACAGGCCCTTCAGCCCATCTATTGAGGGCTGTCTTTGCAAACCTGCCGTGCTGCTGCAAGTATGGACTTTGTTGTTCCGTTTCAGGACATCTGACGATAAAACACTCTTGACTCTTGGTGATCTGGGTTTGTGTGGGACAGGGTAGATATATAAAGATACATGAATCACATTGGATAAACGCACGGCCAAGGCAAGGTGGCAAGGAGCTATTCCTTGACAGAGGCCAATAACGAGGGGCAAGGTTTAAGGTCTTCGGTAGAAAGATTATCAGAAAGAAGAGGAAATGAAATTAATCCAACGAGAGTGAGTACATCGGTTTAAGGTGAGGGGTGAACGGATTGAATAGGAATCTGAGACTTTTTCACTCAAAGGGTGGTGGGATGTATGGAACGGGCTGGTAGAGGAGGTAGTAGAGGCAGGGACTGTCCCAACGTTTAAGAAACAGTTAGACATGTACATTGATGGGGTCAAGGAAAGAGCATTCACATTGATAGCGGCCCTGTTTCCATCAACCTTTCCACCGCCACGAACAAGAAGCGACACAAAGTGACAAGACAGTCACCATTGTGCTGATGCTGAGAGGTGTGTCCAGCTCTGGCTGAACAACTTCTAATCTTGTGTGTGGACTCGATCAGAAGAAGAAGTACATTGATAGGACAGGTTTAAAGGGATATGGGCCAAACTCAGGCAAGTGGGAATAGTGTAGCTGGGAGATTGTTGGCCGGTGTGGGCAGGTTGGGCCGAAGGGCCTGTTTCCACACTGTATCACTCTATGACTATGATGGGGTCAGGACCGTAATGCCACTGGGGTTACAGAGGAGAAACTATCAACACTATCTATCTCCTGAACCTTGGTTACCGGACAATAAGGGTTCAGAGATACATTGAGATTTGTATCTCCACAACTCTAGATAGACAGCTCCAGATAGAGTAACTCAGCAGGTCAGGCAGCAACTTTCAACGTTAGACTTTAGAGGAACAGCATGGAAACAGCCCCTTTGGCCCACTGAGTCCATGCCAACCAGCAATCGCCCCACACACACTAGTTCTATGTTGTCCCACAATCTCATCCACTGAAGAAGGGTCTCGACCTGAAATGTCACCCATTCGTTCTCTCCAGAGATGCTGCCTGTCCCGCTGACCTACTCCAGCATTTTGTGTCTATCTTCTCATCCACTCACTACCCACTTGCGGCAATTTTACAGAGGAACAATTAACCTGCAAACCCGCACGACTTTAGAGTGTGGGAGGAAACCCGAGCACCTGGCGAAAACCCACACAGGTCACGGGGAGAAGGTACAAACTCTGTACAGACAGCGCCTGTAGTCGGGATTGAACCCACGTCTCTAGTGCTGTGAGGCAGCAACTCGGCCGCCCTACATAAAAATGCAGTAAGAAAACATGATATTTTATTGCTCAAGTGATTTTTGCTTCCTAAGCTGCTACAGCAGTGACGTGGATATTCTTCGTTAATTCCTGGAGGCACAGGGTAACCCTGGAATGTTGGCAAGCCTTGTGATGGATAGATGCAGGTTTACAAGTGGGAGGAAACTTGCATTACATCTCTCAGCCCCATGCTCAGACTGGGCACGCAGCCGAGACATATGGAGCTGGATTTTCCTACCATCACAGGGTCGAGAAATGTTTTAATAAAATCATTACAATCACACCAAAGTCTTCAGGACAGTTTAAGAGCCCAGTTGCATCCAGTTTGAAATTGTTGGTTAATGTGCTTCTGAACTAGGCCTTAATATTTCTTGTGTAGCAAGGAGCTGCAGATGCTGGTTTACACTGAAGATGGACACAAAATGCTGGAGTAACTCAGCGGGACAGGCAACATCTCTGGAGGAGAAGGAATGGGTGACATTTCAGGTCGAGACTAATATGGACTTTTTTCACACAGTGGTGAATCTCTGGAACTCTCTGCCACAGAGGGTAGTTGAGGCCAGTTCATTGGCTATATTTAAGAGGGAGTTAGATGTGGCCCTTGTGGCTAAGGGGATCAGGGGGTATGGAGAGAAGGCAGGTACGGGATACTGAGTTGGATGATCAGCCATGATCATATTGAATGGCGGTGCAGGCTCGAAGGGCCGAATGGCCTACTCCTGCACCTAATTTCTATGTTTCTATGATGACTAGGGTGGGAGAGAGCTGGAGAGAGGGGGAAAGCAAGGGCTACTTGAAGTTAGGGAAGTCAATGTTCATACCACTCGGGTGTAAGCTGCTCAAGTGAAATATGAGGTGCTGTTCCTCCAATTTCACTCTGACAGTGGTGGAGGATATTCCTTGTTTGTCCCTCCTCATGGCAAGAGGAGCCATTGTGATTCATTCACTCCAATGTCCATTTGCTTCACTGAGAACCAAAGGTAGTTCAGTTTAACAGTGAACACTGCGACCACACATCCCCTTTAAGCTCCACTCATCTCCCGGCCACAGGCTAACGAGCCACAGACAAGTGCAATTAAGGTACATTGGATCAATTAGACCACTCCTACACACCTGCCCCTTATAAACCCTGCTGGAGCCCAGAGACTTTCTTGCCTGTCTCTAGAAATCAACGTGAGTCTGTGCAGTTGATGTGTTATTGGTGCATGTACTTGGATCTGTGACATTTGTTGTTTTGCCTGCAGTACACAAGTGAGCAAAGAGTTGCCACGTATCGAGTGTTGACAAAGTTACATCAAGTATTCAATATAACCTGGTCGTTATCTAATGAAACATTCCATTGTGGGGAGACAGAATGGGTGACGTTTCGGCTTGGGAACCTTAGCAGGGGGAAGAAGGGATGACCCAACTTTCAGTGTGAAGAAGGGTCGCAACCCGAAACGTCACCTTTTTCTCCAGAGATACTGCTTGACCCGCTGTGTTACTCCGGCACATTATTGACAGAAACATGTTGCCAGTGTGCCAAACTGCACAAAGACTTTTGAGTTTAGCAGCGGCACAACCTTGCTGGAAAATATCCCTCTTCAATGTTGACAGTATCAATGTTAACTAGGGCTAGAGTTTCCTTTTCCATTCTGCAAGGCATCCTCCTGTCCTCTGCCCAAAGCAAGCAGTCGCTGACACATCTCCCTCCACCACCACCCACACTGACAGCAACCTTGTCTCTGTAAACACACTCACTCACAGCCTCAGCCCCACACAATCACTGGGCTTGAGAACGATATCACATCGGATGATCCAAAGTATCAGTCGTGATTGAGGCCACATTACTCACAGGGATGTGATTACAGTGGCTTCACATCTACCACTGCCAACTCCGAACCGTTTAAAACATGTCCACTGTAAAGTTGCACACACAGTGTTTTTAGTTACCAATACAAAATGCACCATTTCCCAGAAAATACAAAAAAACCTGTAAGAAAATCTATTGCAAACATGAATGTGGGTCAAGAGTCTTTGAAACTGGTTCTTAAATTCTGTTCTGCTCGGTGGCGCAGCGGTAGAGTTGTTGCATCACAGCGCCAGAGACCCGGGTTCCATCCTGACCACGGGTGCTGTCTGTACCGAGTTTGTACGTTCTCCCCGTGACCTGCGTGGGTTTTCTCCGAGATCTTTGGTTTCCTCCCAAACTCCAAAGACGCACAGGTTTGTAGGTTAATTGGCTTTTGGTAAAATTGTAAATTGTCCCTAGTGTGTGTAGGGTGGTGTTAGTATTGGATCGGACATGGTGGGCCGAAGGGCCTATTTCCGCGCTGTATCTCTAAACTAATCTAAACAAAGGAATAGGGAGGAACTGCAGATGCTGGTTTAGCTCGAAGATAGACCCAAAATGCTGGAGTAACTCAGCGGGACAGGCAGCATCTCTGGAGAGAATGGGTGATGTTTCGGGTCAAGACCCTTCTTCAGACAGATGGATGTCAGCATGCCTGGCAGTCTGAAACCACAACCCCACTCAACACAACTGTTCCCAAAACCCTTTGGTGAGAGCAAGCTGACACAGATAAAATGATTGTTTACAGTCACTAATCTGGCATGAGATAAACTGGGGGACAAGCTGGTTAATGTTGCACAGGTTAGTTTGTGGGCCCAAAGCAATAATAGATTGCCTCTAATATAGTGAAAGATTTCTCAGCAAGGCCAGCAGCATAATCAAGGACGAGTCACACCCCGGCCACTCCCTCTTCTCCTCTCTCCCATCGGGCAAAAGGTACAGAAGTGTGAAAACGCACACCTCCAGATTCAGGGACAGTTTCTTCCCAGCTGTTATCAGGCAGCGGAACCATCCTACCACAACCAGAGAACAGTCCTGAACTACTATCTACCTCATTGGTGACCTTCGGACTAGCCTTGATCGGACTTTGCTGGCTTTACCTTGCACTAAACATTATTCCCTTATCATGTATCTGTACACTGTAAATGGCTCAATTGTAATCATGCATTGTCTTTCCTCTAGCTGGTTAGCACGCAACAAAAGCTTTTCACTGTACCTCGGTACACGTGAATAAACTAAACTGAATGTGACATTTCAGGCCAAGACCATTTCTTCAGAAGAAAGTTCTTGACCGGAAATGTCACCCATTCCTTCTCTCCAGAGACGCTGCCTGTCCCGCTGAGTTACTCCAGCGTTTTGTGTCTATCTTCACATACATATTACAGCAGGTGACCAGTGCGTGATTGGCAAAGCTGATTCTAGTAAATATTTTTCAAGGGCGAATGAGGAAGATTGTTTTTGGAAGGAGTTCCAGAGGTTAGGGGCTTGGTCATTGATGGTACCACTGCTGTGGTTAGTGACTCACATTGGAATGATTAACAAGCTGGAGATACAGATGTACAGACATGTCCCTAAATCCACTACATCTTCTCTACAGGTCTATGTTGAGAGCTCACTGTCTGGTTCAGTAACTTGAACTCCCAGGAACAGAGGAGGCTGCAGCCAGTGGTGGACATTGCCCAGTCCATCACGGATACTGACTTCCACACCATCTACAGGTGAGTCCCATGCTAATATCAACAATGGCCCAGCCCACCCCTCCCCACCTTGGCCACGCTCTCATCTCACTGCTACTGTTGGGAAGAAGGTGGCAGGAGCCTCGTGGTTCAAGACTAGCTTCTTCCATCAACCATCAGGGTTTACAACCACATTGCGTTAAAGGGTGGCACGGTGGCGCAGCGGTAGAGTTGCTGCCTCACAGCGCCAGGGACCCGGGCTTGATCCTGAACACAAACTAGAATCCCACCTCTCAATGGAAAGTCTGCACCTCTGGCAATCCAGTGGTGTGTCGGCACTGAGGGTGGTATTACCACGTCTCGGAACTGAATGGTTGACCTTCTGATTGAGATAACATTCAGTACACGCATTGTGTGGACAAAATGCTGGAGTAACTCAGCGGGACAGGCAGCGTTACAGAATGTGTTGCAGTCATTTGAGCAGCCGACTCAACTGCGTTACGTACTTTGTGTAGGAAGGAACTGCAGATGCTGGTTTACACCGAAGATAAACACAAAGTGCTGGAGTAACTCAGCGGGACCAGGCAGCATCTCTGGAGAGAAGGAATGGGTGACGTGTTGGGCCGAGACCCTTCTTCAGACTGAAAGTCACGGGGACTGGACTGGTCACTGCTGCTGAAACTCTGTGCTCATGAACAGTGAGTGGCTTGGTACAAACATAACCGCCCGGGAAAGTCAACAGTGCCACGAAGGAATGCTGCCTCCTTCCTGGGGAAGTGTTTACAGGGATCCAGGAATGACACATAGCTGAGGTCACAGCCCATAGCCCCGCGCTCACCGCCTCTTGTCTTCCTGTTGCTCAGCCAGGTCTGGAGTTGCTTGGTGCTCCACAGCTGGGCAGAGATGTGTGCAGTCACACAATGCTGAACCACCGTTTACACTGTAGAGTCACAGAGTGATACAGTGTGGAAACAGGCCCTTCGGCCCAACTTACCCACACCGGCTAACTTGTCCCAGCTACACTAGTCCCACCTGCCTGTGCTGGACCCATATCCCTCTAAACCTGTCCTATCCATGTACCTGTCTAACTGTTTCTGAAACGTTGGGATAGTCCGGAACATCACCCATCTTTTTTTCTCCAGAGAGGCTGAGTTACTCCAGCTATTTGTGTCTAGCTTTATGAGATACAGGACCTTGGTCAATTGAAAGAGATTGTTGAGGCCAATGCAGGCCAGCATGGTTTAGGCACTGTGTGTGGTGGTCACCTTTTCATCTTTATCCTGCTCCACCCATCTGCCAATCACACCCCCCTCCCTCTTCACCTGTATCCACCTATCACTCTGTCCTGCTCCATCTACTTTCAGCAGCTCTCTCCCTCCACTACAGCTTTCTCCCTCCACTACAGCTGCTCTCTCCCTCCACTACAGCTCTCTCCCTCCACAGGCAGCTCTCTCCCTCCACTACAGTCAGTCTGCAGGGTCTCCAACCCAAAACCTCATCCCTCCGTCCCTCCACAGATACTGACTAACATCCTCAACCACTGAGATGCTCCAGTGTGGAAACAGGCCCTTTGGCCGACATATCCTTTCTGACCAGCGTTCACCTGTACACAAGCACTAACCTGCACAAAGGTAAAATAGCTTCAATTTACAGAAGCACAGCGCCAGAGACCCGGGTTCGATCCTGACTACTGGTGCTGTCTGTGCAGAGTTTGCACGTTCTCCCTGTGACTGCGTGGGTTTTCTCCGGGCGGTCCGGTTTCCTCCCACACTCCAAAGACGTACAGGTTTGTAGTTTAATTGGCTTCAGTAAAATTGTAAATTGACTCTTGTGTGTGTAGGATAGTGTTAGTGTGCGGGGATCGCTGGTCGGTGCGGACTCGGTGGGCCGAAGGGCCTGTTTCCGTGCTGTATCTCTAAACTAAACTAAACTAAAAAACTAAAGTGACTGTAAGCGAGGTCAGTTTAACTTGGCGTCAAGTTCGGCACAGGCATTGTTGGGCCGAAGGGCCTGTTCCTGTGCTGTACTCCTTGGGTTCTATGAAGCTTGCTTCACAATGGGAGGGGGTGGGGAGAGAGACAGTGGGCACAGAAGCTGCCCCACAGACACCCCTTCAAGCCAAGCTTTTGTCTCACACTCCATGGCTCCAATTGTCATCCGTTGAATAACCAAATTAAACTTGACACCAACAATACACCCGCGACCCATGCCCAAGCAATGGAGTATGCTGGCGTAAAGGGAATTCTTTCCTTTGGACTAACATGAAACTATTTTCTCTCTGTTATGTTCAACCGTATCGGTTTTCTTTGAAAATGTTATTTTATTCTCTAACGCTGCTGATGGTGTTCTTGGCCAGGTCAAGCCTTTTGTGTCTACTCCCTCGTAATTTGTCACTGGCGCAGCGGTAGAGTTGCTGCCTCGCGGCGCCAGAGACCCGGGTACGATCCTGACTACGTGTGCTGTCTGTAAGGAGTTTGCACGTGCTCTCTGTGACTCTGTGGGTTCCCACCCATACTTCAACGTCATGCTGGTTTGCAGGTTAATTGGCTTCTGTTGTAAATTGCCCCTGGTGTGTAGGATGGAACTAGTGCCATCGCTGGTCGGCACGGACTCGGTGGGCCGAAGGGCACACTGTGCCTCTAAACTCTATAAGCTGCTCCACCCGTATCCATGGAAACGCAGCTGTATAGCTGTCAGCGAGGCACACCTAGTCTCACGTGCAGATACATGCTGTTTTATGGTGTTGCACAGCCTCTGAACCTTGGTGGAGTTCCAGTGAAACTCAGGAGAGGGGAGCAGCAGCAGTGGTGATGATGATGCACTGTTACTGAAGGGAAGCCGTCTCCACATCAGAGCTCCACAGGCCAGTGAGCTTACCTCACATCCACCAGCCTCCCTCACTCTCCCCGTCTGAAGAGGGGTCTCCACCCGAAGCGTCACCCATTCCATCTCTCCAGAGATGCTGCCGGTCCCGCTGAGTTGCTCCAGCTTTTTGTGTATGTCTCCCCGACTCTTCACTGGTTTCATTGAAGCATTGAGTGTTTCAGAGAGCCATTTATTCTTGTACCTTCATAAGTGATATAGGAGCAGAATTAGGCCATTCGGCCCATCAAGTCTACTCCGCCATTCAATCATGGCTGATCTATCTCCCTGACACCCACACTAATCAAGAATCTTTTAATCTCTGCCTTAAAAATACCCAATGACTTGGCCTCCACAGCCTCCTGTGGCAATGAATTCCACAGATTCACCACCCTCTGACTAAAGACCCTTCTTGAGTCTTAGAGTCAGGGGAGAGGGGAACCAGAGGCATGCAAAGGTACTGCACAAAATGTGATATTCAATGCTGAAGCTATTGGATTTTGAACAGTTACTCCAGCATTGTGTGTCTATCGAAGTGCATCTACCTGATTTATTCCTCTCATGATTTTACACACGTCTATAAGATCATCCCTCATCCTCCTGCACTCCATGGAATATAGACCCAGTCTACTCAACCTCTCCCTATAGCTCACACCCTCTAGTCCTGGCAACATCCTCAGAAATCATCTCTGTACCCTTTCCAGCTTGACAACATCTTTCTTTTAACATGGTGCCCAGAACTGAACACAATGTTCTAAATGCTGCCTCATCAACATCTTATACAACTGCAACATGACCTCCCAACTCTATACTCAATACTCTTGACTGATGAAGGCCGAAGTGCCATAAGACTTTTTGGCCACCTTATCTACCTGCGACTCCACCTTCAAGGAACCATGCACCTGCACTCCTAGATCCCTCTGCTCTACAACACTCCCCAGAGCCCTACCATTCACTGTGTAGGTCCTGCCCATGTTAGACTTTCCAAAATGCAACACCTCACATTTCTTTGTATTAAATTCCATCAACCATTCCTCCGCCCACCTGGCCAATCGATCCAGATCCTGCTGCAATCGTTCACAACCATCTTCACTATCTGAAAAACCACTCACTTTTGTATATTCAGTGAACTTGCTAATCTTACCTTGTATGTTCACATCCAAATCATTGATCTAGATGACAAACAGTAACTGGCCCAGCACCAAACCCTGAGGCACACCACTAGTCACAGTACATTGTAAATTGTTTCCAGGAATTTATTTCCCAATTTGAAGATGTATTTGATCAACTCCAAGCAGTGACTTGTGCAGAAAGGAACTGCAGATGCTGGTTTACACCTAATGCTGGAGTAACTCAGCGGGACAGGTAGTATCTAAGGAGAGAAGAAATGGGTGAGTTTTCGGGTTGAATCTGAAGAAGGGTCTCGCCCGAAACGTCACCCATTCCTTCTCTCCAGTGATGCTGCCTGTCCCGCTGAGTTACTCCAGCACTCTGTGAAACGTCACCTATCCATGTTCTCCACAGATGCTGCCTGACCCGCTGAGTTACTCCAGCACTCTGTGAAACGTCGCCTATCCATGTTCTCCACAGATGCTGCCTGACCCGCTGAGTTACTCCAACACTCTGTGAAACGTCACCTATCCATGTTCTCCACAGATGCTGCTGACCCACTGCATTACTCCAGTGTTTTGTGTCTGTCCAAGTAGTGAGTTATTGCCCCTGAGTTGTAATGGATGCAGACATGTCTCTCTGTTGACTGTGGCCCACAATGTCCATGCCAAACATGATGCCGTTGAGACTGGTACATCGACCAACCTATAAGGAACAGTTGATAGACTAAAGCAGACAGATATAGTTTGTTCAGTCATGTGTCTGAACTACAGTGGTGTCCCATATCATGGCCTCGTTCACCACAGAACTCTCTGACTGAGAGGACGAGTGTGCAAGGCGATAGTGGGGCCTTGTTTGGACACTTGTGTGGTGGCACTTTCACATTTCTATTCCTGGTTGTGATCTAACCTACACTAACCAGACCGCACTTGTGCGCCACACGCTCTGTACGTGAGTCATTACTGATCACAGCTGCTCAGTCCACGCATCCCTCCCTCCAGTCCGTCCAATGCCCATTTTTGGGAGACCAGAACTTCAAAGGAATGTGGCCTCAAGAAAGTGGCATAACCCTCAGTGACGTACATGGTCATAGAGTGATACACCGTGGAAACAGGCCCTTCGGCCCAACTTGCCCATTCCAACCAACATGTCCCATCAACACTAGTTCTACCTTTAGCGATATAGCACAGGCTTCAGCCCACTGAGTCCGCATCGACCAGCGATGATCCCATACATCAGTATTATCCTACACACAGTAGAGACCATTTACAATTTTACCAAAGCCAATTACGCTACAAACCTGCACGTCTTTGGAGTGTGGGAGGAATCCAGAGCGTGCAGAGAAAAGCCTGCGTGGAGAATGTACAAACTGCACAGACAGACCCATAGTCAGGATGGAACCCTGGTCTGTGGCACTGCAAGGCAGCAGCTCCTGCCGCTGCGCCACCGTGCCCGCTCCAAACTCTTGGCCCTAGATTCCCCCACACATCCACCTGCTCAGGAACCCTCAGGATCGTACGTGTTTCAATTCCCTCTCGCTCGTGTAAACTCCGGTAGATAGAAGCCAGCGCTGCTCAACTCTGTACTGGAGACAGCCCACCCATTCCAGGTATTAGTTGAAGTGGATTTTCCCTGAACTGTGTCTAACACATTAACACCCGTCCTTAAATAAGAAGACCAACACCAAATACAATAACAATTCCTCCCACTTCTGTAACCAATCTTGGTTTATGTTCACTGCCAATAATGGACCATGTCACGTTTTCTCACATAATATTCCACTTGCCAGATCTACACCAAGCTGTCAATATGCTTTTGCCTTGCTCCTTCTCACAACGTTCCCACCTATCTATTGCCGTCCGCAGACGTGGCATCAGCATCTTCATCCAAGTCATTTACATCAATAGTTTTTGTTTCATTTTAGTTTTTATAGATACAGCGCAGAGCCAGGCCCTTTGGCCCATTGAGTCCACACCGGCCAACAATCTCCCATACACTAGTTCTCTCCTGCACATCCTACACACTGGGGACAATGTACACAAGCCAGTCTCGTCTGTACAAACCTGCTGGTCTTTGGAGTGTGGGAGGAAACTCACGTGGAAAACCTACCTGGGACCATTTACAGAGGACAATTAACCCACCAACCCGCATGTGGGAGAACGTGCAAACTCCACACGGACAGCACCGGAGGTCAGGATTGAACCCGTGTCACTGCGACCACTAGTTGTGCCACTGTACCACTGGGACTGAGTCAAGTTGAGTGTCAAAGATTGCGTGACTTGCTTTCAATGAAGTGGATCACAGGGGGACCATCTACATTCCATACATTGCTCAGAAGTTTCTCTGATTACTTACTAGTATCATTTCCGCTCAGCTTCGTTCCTATCCCTGACCTATCCCCATGAGAATGGTTTCACAATTGTTATTCCTACCCCCCTTGTGTCCCGCTAGCTTTTGACTCATCCTGGTATCTGCAGGCTTCTAATACGTCCCTTTATTTGGGAATTTCCCCTGAAATAGTTGCAGGCAGATTCATTCTGGCAAATTCTAGATTACTGCCATACCCAGACATTGCGCGATCCCCTTTACAGCCGTGTAACGTTGTCATCTGCCCTTAACCCGATGCTGGACAGATATCAGCTTATAAGGTCATAAGGGATAGGAGTGGAATGAAGCCATTCGGCCCATCAAGTCTACTCCGCCATTCAATCATGGCTGATCTATTCCTCCCTCTCAACCCCATTCTCCTGCCTTCTCCCCATAACCCCTGACACCCGCACTAATCAACATCGGGCAATCTCCGCCTTGGCCTCCACCACCGTCTGTGGCAATGAATTCCACAGATTCACCACCCTCGGACTAAAGTTTGCCCAGTGGAATGTTGCCCCCCTCCCAGGAACCAGGGAAATTGGGCAGCACGGTGGCGCAGCGGTAGAGTTGCTGCCTTACACGGAGACCCGGGTTCGATCCTGACCACGGGCGCTGTCTGTAAGGAGTTTGTCCGTTCTCCCCCTGACCTGCATGGGTTTTCTCCGAGATCTTCGGGTTCCTCCCGCACTCCAAAGACGTACAGGTTTGTAGGTTAATTGGCTTGGTATAAATGTAAATGGTCCCTAGCGGATAGTGTCAATGTGCTGGGATCGCTGGTTAGTGTGGACCCGGTGAAGCTCAGACCACCCATAGTCTGGATGGAACCCGGGTCTCTGGCGCCGTGAGGCAGCAACTCTACCGCAGCGCCACCGTGCCACCCACACTGGTTGGCATTTAGAAACAGAGAACTGTTCTTACAATTGCTCAAGGAGTTGGTGAGACAACATTTGGAGAACTCTACACAGTTTGCATCCACTTGTTTAAGAAATGTTTTTTAATAGGAAGGATTTTGTGGAGCGAGAAATGGCACAGAGAAGATTTTCAAGGACTCAGAATCACACACACACATGTTGCCAGGAATGGAGGGCCGGACATTTTGGGAGAGGTTGAGCAGGCGAGGATTTTATTCCTTGGAGCACAGGAGGATGAGGAGTGATCTTGTAGAGGTGTATAAGATCATGAGAGGAATAGATGAGGTGAATGCACAGTCATCTACCCAGAGGACATTCTTGCTATTGAGGGAGTGCAGCGCAGGTTCACAAGGTTAATTCCTGGGATGGCGGCACTGTCATATGTTGGAGCATTTGGACAGGTACATGGCTAGGAAAGGTTTAGAGTGATATGGGCTAAATGCGGGCAGGTGGGACGAGTGTAGATGGGACATGTTGGTCAACGTGGGCAAGTTGGGCCTGTTCCAGTCCTGTATCACTCTCTGACTCTAATGCCTTTCTTGCTATAAGCACTCAATCTGAACGTCACCCATTCCTTCTCTCCAGAGATGCTGCCTGTCCTGCTGAGTTACACCAGCATTTTGTGTCTATCTTTGGTGTACACCAGCATCTGCAGTTCCTTCCTACACATGAAGAGAGGTCTCGTGGCACAACCTCGAGAGCCGCCTGCTGGGACCAGGCAGGGCTGGCACTCTGGTGGAGGTGAATGCCAAACTGTAAATGAAGAGCATGTTGTCTACATCGTGTGACTCTTGAACGAAGGTTCCATCCTTCAGGCAGAGAGACAGCCTGTGGCTCAGCATGGAGCAAGTGTAACGTGCCCAAACACAGCACCATTGGCCAAAACCTGCCAGTGCAAGGCCCCTGATTGCGTGCATACAGGGAGTGAGTGAAAGCCGCACTAAATCACTGTGGGATTGCCAGCGAAAGCACCCGTAACATCCAGCCTGTCTCATGCAAACAATTGCACATCAGGCCTGCACACCGCATAATTAACCTGCACCATTCCAACACCATGATTTCCCTCCTGCAAGTGGGAGATGTCTGTGGTTTCTTTAATAGTGTACTTGCACGCAACAGGGAATATTTGGAAAGCATCAGCAGAGGGAGTGTAGACTGGCTCAGTGTAGGTGTCAGCAAGTACTCAATGATAAGCCTGAGTCAGCAGGCTGGTTGGCACACTCACACACAATCAGAATCACACACGCGCATGTACACACAGTCAAACCCACACTCAGAAATACACACGCGCATGTACACACAGTCAAACCCACAATCAGAATCACACACGCGCATGTACACACATGTACACAGAATCACACTCACACTCAGAATCACACCCACACTCACACATATACACTCACACATGTACATGCATGCACTCACACACATACACACATGCACACTCACAACCTCATACACATGCACACTCACAACCTCACACATACACACATGCTCACTCATACAAATACACACACTCACAAGGGGCAAAGGGGACCTCTATACGACCCATCAAGTCTACTCCACCATTCAATCATGGCTGATCTATCTCTCTCTCCTAACCCCATTCCCCTGCCTTCTCCCCATAAACGCTGACACCCGTACTAATCAAGAATCTATCTATGCCTTAAAAAATATCCATTGTCTTGGCCTCCACAGCTGTTTGTGGAAAAGAATTCCCCAATTCCCCAATGCGTTGAGCTGAGGAGACTGCCCCTGAGACAAGTGGAGCCCATGCAGGCCAACATGCCCCAGCTACACTAGTCCCACCTGCCTGCGTTTGGTCCATATCCCTCTAAACTGTCGTATTCATGTACCTGTCTATCTGCTTCTTAAGCAATGGGATAGTCCCTGCCTCAACTGCCTCCTCTGGCAGCTTGTTCCATACACCCACCACCCTTTGTGTGAAAAAGTCACCCCTCAGATTCATACTAAATCATCCCCCCCTCACTTTAAACCTATGTCCTCTGGTCTTCAATTCCCCTACTCTGGGCAAGAGAGTTCATAAGTGATAGGAGTAGAATGAGGCCATTCGGCCTATTGTTATGCCATTCAATCACGGCTGATCTATCTCTTCCTCCTGCCCTCATAACCCTTGACGCCCGTTCTAATCAAGAATCTCTCTATCTCTGTCTTAAAAATATCCACTGCCTTGGCCTCCACAATGTCATTGAATGACATTTCTCCAGGCAAGCGGGGAGAGGAGAGTCCAGAGTCAGGTTAAGTATTTTATTGTAATATGTCCTGGAACGGATCAGTGTTCTGCAACGACCATAATAAACAACACAAAAAGTTTCACAAAAACGGGGAGTGTGGGAGGAAGATCTCGGAGAAACCTCACGCAGGTCACGGGGAGAATGTACAAACTCCATACAAACAGCACCCGTAGTCAGGATTGAACCTGGGTCCCTGGCAGCAACTCTACCACTGCGCCACCGTGCCACCTGACGTTGGCCCGCCCTCATGTAACCAGCGCACGACTGCATCTGGTGACCAAGTCCAAGAGAACTATGGGAGAGTCTAGGACCAGAGGTCACAGCCTCAGAATTAAAGGACGTTCTTTTAGTGAGATGAGGAGGAATTTCTTTAGTCAGAGGACGGTGAATCTGTGGAATTATTTGCCACAGAGGGATGTGGAGGCCTAGTCAGTGGATATTTTTAAGGCAGATTCTCGATTAGTACGGGTGTGAGGGGAGAAGGCAGGAGAATGGGGTTAGGAGGGAGAGATAGATCAGCCATGATTAAATGGCGGAGTAGACTTGATGGGCCGAATGGCCTAATGCTACTCCTATCACTTGTGACCTTATGACCTAATGAGAACGCCTCAGCTTAATCAAACAGCGCTACGGAGGCTATCTTGATGGAACCCTGATTTCACCACGATCTATCACATTCAGAGACAGCAGGGAGTTTCTCAGAGTCCAGAGGAGAGAATTACAAGCATTTGCTTCCAGGTAGCACCTTGGCTGTATAACATTTCCTGTACAGGTGAGTCATGAATACATTTTGATGCCTGGGTTCACAAAATGAGGGAGTGTCTAGAAGGAAGTGGGAAACTGTTGAGGGAGAAGGTTTCAGATCTCAGGGCCTGAAGATAACTCCAAAACGTCAACCTTTCAAAATGATTCAAGTTCAAGTTACATTTGTTGTCACATACACCAATTGGTGCAAAGAAAGTGAGTTACCATGCATACAGTATGGTATGCACAGCCTAAAGTGGTAGGACAACTTGTCCTGTTTGATCTTCTGTTTGTGCACGCCAGGTTGATTGCATTCGTCAAAACAGGGTGGACCACGTGAAGGTTGCAATCTCCCACCCCAGTGATTCAGTGAAACGTCCTGTTTTTGCCTACAAGAACACATTGCCTTCAGAACAGGGAATATAGAACAAATAATATATAACATAGACTAGTACAGCACTAGGACAGGTTTGGAGGGATATGGACCAAACGCGGGCCAGTGGGACTAGTGTAGCTGGGACATGTTGGCTGGTGTGGGCAGGTTGGGCGGAGGGACCTGTTTCCACACTGTATCACTCTGTGACTCTGTAGCTGGGACATGTTGGCAGGTTGAGCCGAGGGACCTGTTTCCACACTGTATCACTCTGTGACTCTGTAGCTGGGACATGTTGGCTGGTGTGGGCAGGTTGGGCCGAGGGGCCTGTTTCCACACTGTATCACCCTGTGACTCTGTAGCTGGGACATGTTGGCCGGTTGGGCGGAGGGGCCTGTTTCCACACTGTATCACTCTGTGACTCTGTAGCTGGGTCATGTTGGCTGGTGTGGGCAGGTTGGGCCGAGGGACCTGTTTCCACACTGTATCACTCTGTGACTAGTGTTCTAGTATCTCCACCCTGTTTCCCAGACAGAGGGGAACGTCGCAGAAGGGGAGAACAGGTCCCTAATGTGGGCAAGGCAGTCCGTGGTTAACACTTTCCAAAGCGGGTCCAACATAAGGGCTCCCAATGTATGAGGCCGAGGAATTGGAAAGCAATTCAGCAGGGTTGTGGTCATCTACACAAACACCTCCTGTCATGACGGCTCATGGGATTAGTTACCACTGGGCCAGGCAGGGTGAAGCACCTCTGCTAAATATAGACCCCACCGCCCTCCTGTGTTTGTACAGTGCAGTCTGCACACCCTTCTGTAGCAACGACAAACCAAACTGTATACAACACTCCAGGGATGGTCTGAGATGCAATAACATTCCCACATTGGCCTTCATCAGTCCGAATATTGAGTATAGAGGTTGGGAGGTCATGTTGCAGATGTATAAGACGTTGGTAAGGCCGCGTTTAGAATATTGTGTTCAGTTCTGGGCACCGTGTTATAGGAAAGATGCTGTCAAGCTGGAACGGATACAGGGAAGATCTATGAGGATGTTGTCAGGTCCTGAGGACCTGAGCTATAGGGAGAGGTTGAGCAGGCTAGGGCTCTATTCCTTTGGAGCGCTGGAGGATGAGGGGTGAACTTATAGAGGTGTATACAATCATGAGAGGAATAGATCAGGTAGACGCATAGATCTACTTTCCCAGAGTAGGGGAATCACACAAATGGTGGTGGGTGAATGGAACAAGCTGCTGGAGGAGGTAGTTGAGGCAGGGACTAACACAATGTGCCTGCAGGCAGGTGGGACTAGTGTTGATGGGTTACGTTGGCCAGTTTGGGCTGAAGGGCCTGTTACACGCTGTGTAACTATATGACCCTCTGACACTAAGACACTTTGTCCCATCGGGCAAAAGGTACAGAAGTGTGAAAACGCACACCTCCAGATTCAATGTTTAAGAAAGAACTGCAGGTGCTGGAAAAATCGAAGGTAGACAAAAATGCTGGAGAAACTCAGCGGGTGAGGCAGCATCTACGATGGGTTACATTGCATCTACAATCTACGATGCTGCCTCACCCACTGAGTTTCTCCAGCATTTTTGTCTACCTCCAGATTCAGGGACAGTTTCTTCCCAGCTGTTATCAGGCAACTGAACCATCCTATCACAAACTAGAGAGCGGTCCTGAACTACTATCTACCTCTTTGGTGACCCTTGGACTTTGCTTGATCGGACTTGCACTAAATGTACAGTACTATAAATGTACTGTAATACACTGTACACTGTGGACGGCCCAATTGTAATCATGTATAGCCTTTCCACTGACTGGATAGCAGGCAACAAAAGCTTTTCACTGTACCTCGTTACACGTGACAATAAACTCAACTACACTAATCTTTCCTCCTCATGTCCTCTTGAAATAAAGGTGACCATGCCATTGGCCTTCGAGCTTTGTGCACCTGCACGTCAGGTTGCTGTTTCAAGCGCAACACATCCCTTCAAATATCAACAGCACACAATCCCTCGGCATTTACAGACTGCCCTGCAATGGTCGGCCTCAGATGATTCCATCTGCAGCCTCCCCACCTGCTCACTCACTCACGCACTCACTCACTCACTCACTCACTCACTCACTCACTCACTCACTGTGTGCATCCTCCTCCACTTTCTTTACACCTCCGCCTTGTCTCACAACCAGGTTTAGTTTCATCAGCAAACTCGGACATGGGACAGAGATTGTGAGTTTAGTTTAGTTTAGAGATACAATGTAGAGATACAGTCCCTTCGGCCCATCGAGTCCAAGCTGACCATTGGTCACCCCTACACTAGTTCTATGCTATCCCACTTTCGCATCCTACACACTAGGGACAATTTACAGAAGCTAATTAACCTACAAACCTGCACCTCCTTGCAATGTGGGAGGAAACTGGAGCACCCGGAGAAAACCCACACGGTCACAGGGGGAATGTACAAACTCCACACAGAGAGCCCCCAAGTTCAGGATCAAATCAAATTGCAGAATGATCTGCGTTGGAATGGTCAGACTCATCGTGCAACGGTGAAAGCAACAGGTGGCCTAAACTTCCTGAGGCGCAACTTTCATCATTGTTCAACTTCTGTCAAGGAGAAGCTTTACTTCACCCTCGTTAGACCTCATTTGGACTACGCAGTTGCAGCATGGGACCCATACACAAATAAAAATATTTCTTCCATCGAACGTGTCCAAAGACAGGCCGCTCGATTTGTTACTAACACCTATGAGAGGGAAACGAGTGTCACCAAACTTCTGAATTGTCTGGTCGGGGTGGAACCCTCTCCAAGACAGACAGACGTGAAGCTCACCGTTTGACCTGTTTTTACAAAATGTTAAATGGTCAGCTCGACATAGACTACTAGACCTACACCAAACCCAAACCAATTAGGAACAGACGAGGGCATTCGATCCAATTTGTGATCCCAGCTACAAAGACAGATGTGTACAGCAATTCGTTCTTCCCACCCACAATTAAAGCATGGAATAATCTCCACCCAACTATAGTTACCCAACCAGATGCAACTACATTTAAAGTAGCTCTTTCTTCCCAATAAACCTTTCTGGCTTAAGCCCTCCCTTCACCACCTCCAGTTTAAATTCCATTTGGAATATTTTGGAGGACCAAGAACCAAGAACCCTGTCACTAGCGATGTTGGGACACCTGATTACTGGGAAATAGCCCCATGCCGATGTATCTGGGGTGTGGGAGTAACCAGGGTCTAAGCCACAATACGTGACTGACACGAGCATTCCCTCTCCAGTCACCAACCCTCACTCTCTGCCACAATGTTTGTGTCAATTCCACGCGCTCTAGCCTGGTTGACCAGCCTCCAGCGTGGATCCCAATACAGACCTAAATACACCATCTCCACCTGTCACCTCCCACTGTCTAGTCGTTTAGTTTAGTTTAGAGATGCAGCATGGAAATTGTCCATCGACCCACCGAGTCCATGCTGACCAGTGCTCACCCACACACTAGCTCCAGCTGGTGCGTTCAGTCCGTGACCTGCGGGGGTTTTCTCCGGGTGCTCCGGTTTCCTCCACACTCCAAAGGCGTGCGGGTTTGTAGGTTAATCAGCTTTGGTATCATTTTAAATTGTCCCCAGTGTGTGTTGGATAGCGCTAGTGTACGGGGTGATCATTGATCGGTGCGGACTCAGTGGCCCTGTTTCCACGCTGTATGTCTAAACTAAATGAAACTAAACTATTGTGTCTGAGGTTATGGGGAGAAGGCAGGAAAATGGGGTTGTGAGGGAAAGATAGATCAGCCATGATTGAATGGTGGGGTAGACTTGATGGGCCGAATGGTCAAATTCTGCCCCGAGAACTTACGAAATTCCTTTAATGTGACTTAGTCGACAGGGAGTCGCAGAATAGAAGGAATGGGAGACATTTCAGGTCGAGACCCTTCGTCAGGAACGTCACCCATTCCTTCTATACACAGATGCTGCCTGTCCCGCTGAGTTACTCCAGCATTTTGTGTCTAACTTTGGTGAAAACCTGCTCGTGCAGTTGTGCAGGAAGGTGTGGGTTTCTTGAGGAAGTGCACCCACCCAGACAGGTGGAGAGAGTTTCATTACACTCCAGAAATGTTCCTGATGCTCGCTGCAAATGTTCCAGTGATTCACTCCCACAAACCCCCTCAGCCTCAGCCCGTGAGCCTGCAGCCACAGTAATGATCAGGGCTAGTAACGTTTCTGGAATACCCTTGTAGCCCAGAGAGGGTTAGATTCTGTCTAGTCCCTTCATTGATCATCTCCTCGTCTTGTGTGGCAATTACTACATACCAGCTCTACCAAGGACACATCTTGTCCAAGCCTGGCTGCTCGCTGCAAGTTGCTGAGGTTTGGCTGTGCTGAAATGCAACGTGCTCTCATGGTTCTTGAATGAAATTAGAAGCCGTCTGCCTGAAGCAAAGGAATAAAACATCACTCTGCCACCCAGCTTTCCAGCTGTGATCTCCTAGCTGCAACATTACCAGATGTGTGACACGGTGGCGCAGCGGGTAGAGTTGCTGCCTCACAGCGCCAGAGACCCGGGTTAGATCCTGACTACGGGCGCTGTCTACGGAGTTTGTACCTTCTCCCCATGCGGATGGTACCGGTTCGGCGCCGCTGTTTAGGCACCGCCATTTCGCCTTTTCGGGGTGTTAGGGTTTCGGGGTGTTATGTTAGGGTTTAAGGTTAGGGTTCTGATGAGTACTGATATTATAAACAGAGGCGCTGCCGAAAAGTACCCAATCCCTCCCCGTGACCTGCGTGGGTTTTCTCCGGGAGCTCCGGTTTCCTCCCACACTCCAAAGACGTCCAGGTTTATAGGTTCATTGGCTTGGTATAAATGCAAATTGTCCCGAGTGTGTGTAGAATAATGCTAGTGTGTGGAGATAGAGATAGGTGCGGACTCGGTGGGCCGAAGGACCTGTTTCCCCGCTGTATCTCTAAACTAAACTAAAGCTAAACGAGATGCATTGTAGAAGAGCATCGAGCTACTGCAGAGGGCAGGAGTTTTTGTGTGAAGTGGCAATATCATTGCTTTAGGCATTGGCCTATTTCCCGTATATATAATGGTGGCGCAGCGGTAGAGTTGCTGCCTCACAGCGCCAGAGACCCGGGTTCGATCCTGACCGCGGGTGCTGTCCGTTCGGAGTTTGTACGTTCTCCCTGTGACCTGCGTGGGTTTTCTCCGGATGCTCCGGTTTCCCCCCACACTCCAAAGACGTCCAGGTTTGTAGGTTAATTGGCTTGGGTAAAAATTGCAAATTGTTCCCAGTGTGTGTGGGATAGTGTTAGTGTGCGGGGATCGTGGGTCAGCACGGACTCGGTGGGCCGAAGGGCCTGTTTCCGCGCTGTATTTCTAAACTAAACTAAACACCCAGAGAAAAGCCACGCGGTCATGGGGAGAACGTACAAACTCCGCACAGGCAGCACCCGCAGTCAGGATCGAACCTGGACCTCTGGCGCTGTGAGGCAGCAACTCTATAACAGAATAATAAGGATTTTTTTCAAACATGTCCAGAAATTGGCAAGTACGTCCAATGACTGTCTGTGGTTTGTCCAACAGGATTATTCCCATTCTCACTCCAGTTACTTGGTCTAAAAGATCCACACCTGTAATAACAGCCGTCTCTCAGTCAGCAGCCAATGCTTCCTCTTCAGGCTTTACGTTCTGGGAAGTGAGGGCTCACCATGGCAACTCCATGCAGTGTGGCCATGCCTTAGACTTTCCAGGGAATGTCAGCCTCCCAAAGAAAACAATCAATATTTGCTCTGCATTTCAGCCAAATTTCAGCCCTTAGCAACGTACCTAGCTGAGGCTCAGAGAGGGAGCTGCCACAACTCAGCAGCAAGTTCTCTTTTAGTGGCATTTTCAAAAACAATATTAGGGCTCTGGGGAGCGTTGTAGAGCAGAAGGATCTAGGAGTGCAGGTACATAGACCCTTGAAGGTAGATGGAGTGGTCAAGGAGACTCTTCATCAGCCAGAGTATTGAGTATAGAAGGTGGGTGGTCATGTCGCAGTTGTATAAGATATTGGTGACGCCACATGTACAGTATTGTGTCCAGGTCTGGGCACCATGTTATAGGAAAGATGTTGTTGAATTGGAAAGGACACAGAGAAGATTTACGAGGATGTTGCCAGGACTCGGGCGTCTGAGCTGTTGGGAGAGGTTGAGCAGGTTGGGGACTATTCCTTGGAGCACAGGTGATGAGGTGTATAAAATAATGAGAGGAATAGATCGGGTAGACGCACAGTGTAGGGGAATCAAGGACCAGGGGACGTGGGATTAAGGTGAAGGGGGAAAGATTTCATAGGAACCCGAGGGGTAACTTTTTCACACAAAGGGTGGTGGGTGTATGGAACAAGCTGCCAGAGAAGGTAGTTGAGGCTGGGACTATTGCAATGTTTATGAAACAGTTAGACTGGTACATGGATAGGACAAGTTTAGAGGGATATGGACCAAACGGCGGCAGGTGGGACTAGTGTAGACGAAGCACGTTGGTCAGTGTGGGCAAGTTGGGCCGAAGGGCCTGTTTCCTCGCTGTATAATGCTATGACTATGGCTCTGCTTCTCTTTTTGTAGGGTTTTGAGAAACAAAATTTGGACTTCTATTATGAACCCATTTCGTACACCAGGCTATCCACCCATGCTCTCTAGCTGCCTGCTCTATCATTGATTGCTGGAGCATAGCAGTGGAGGTTAGGGACAATTACTTTTGCTCAAGTTTAGATTAGTTTAGTTTGGAGATACAGCATGGAAACAGGCCCTTCTGCACATTGAATCCATGGCAACCATCGATCACCTGTACACAAGTTTATGTTCTATGTTATTCCACTCGCATCTTAAACACGACTGGCAATTTACAAAGTGCTGGAGTAACTTGATGGTGGGACAGGCGGAAGATGATGGCTGACTTTAGTGGAGCATCAGCCATTCCTTCTCTCCACAGATGCTGCCTGTCCCACTGAGTTACTCCAGCTTTCTGTGTCGATGGTTTAAACCAGTGTCTGCAGTTCCTTGTTGCTCAGAGTAAACAGAGTTTGGTGATACTGTCTGAACAAGCTGTCCTAATAATAATAACACACCCATTACTCTCACTCCAATCACACAATGAGCACCTGCAAAAATAACTCTTCCCTTATGTCAGGGACAGACTAGTCCCCTTACACATACTCTTTCTGTTGTATGACTCATAGTGTTCTGGAGACGGCATCGCTCCACACATCAAAGCATGCAGGCTACAGACAACAAGCAGTGTGTACAATAGCAACCTCACAGGAATTATACATAGAGGAAGTATATTTGCAAGCACATTCACAAAATATGAATGGAATTCCTAATTCCATAAATTCAACTGAAAGTTGATTCAAAGGAAAGAGATTTGGATCAGTATTTGGAAAATCTAGTATTTGGACTATCTAGTTATAGTGTAGTTTAGAGATACGTCGCAGGAAAAGGGCCCTCCAGCCCACCGAGTCCGCGCCGACCAGCGATCCCCGCACACCAACGCTACCTACACACGCTAGGGGTAATTTTACATTTATACCCAAGCCAATTAACCTACAAACCTGTACGTCTTTGGAGTGTGGGAGGAAACCGAAGATCTCGGAGAAAACCCGTGCAGGTCAGGGGAAGAATGTACAAACTCCGTACAGACGGCACCCGTAGTCAGGATTGAACCCGGGTCTCTGACTGTACGCTGTAAGGCAGCAACTCTACCGCTGTGCCATCGTGCTGGCCATTAGAACGGGGAGAAGCAGGGGAATAGATTGAAAAGCAACGTGAAATTACTGAGCAAATTTGGCCTTTAATCATAGAATCATGTGATGACACAACGCTGTTCAGCTCTCTGTGGCTGCACCAAGTCTTTGTGGAACTCTCCAGATAGTCCCATGCTCTCTATCTTCAGTTTCCACTAGCGGGAGAGTCTGGGACCAGAGGGCACAGCCTCAGAATAAAAGGATGGCCCTTTAGAACGGAAGTGAGGAGGAATTTCTTTGGCCAGAGAGTGGTGAATCCTTGGAACTCATTTTCTGTTGGCATGCCTGCCCTCATCGGTTACGGTGGTGAGGGTAGTATTTGGGATGCTATGTTGTTGTACAAGACGTTGGAAAGGCCTGCGTGTGTACAGTTGTGATCACCCTGCTGTTGGGATGTCATTGAAGTCAGAAGAATCCAGAGAAGATTTACAAGATGTTGCTGAGTTGAGAAGATCTGAGTTGTAAGGAGAAACTGGATAGGCTGGGCGTTTTTTCCCTGGAGTTTTGGAATCTGAAGGATAAGTTCATATGTGATAGGAGCAGAAGTATACTGAGATACAGTGAAAGCTTTTGCTTCTGTGGTATTCAGTCATAAAAGAACCTATACATGATGACAATCAGGCTGTCCCTAGTGCACGGATAAAGGATAAAGGAAACAACATTTAGAGCAGCGATAGAAGTGGGATGAAGTCTGATTGAAGATAGTTCAAGGGTCTCCAATGATGTAGGACCCCACTCTAGCTGATGGTTCAGTTGCCTGATAACAGCTGGGAAGAAAATGTCCCTCCTTCCCAGCTCCCCCACAGCCCACTGTCTTTGCATCTTCCTTTCTTCTTCCCGCCCTCACCCCCACATCAGTCTGAGGAAGGGTCTCGACCCGAAACGTCGCCTATTTCCTTCGCTCCACAGATGCTGCTGCACCCGATGAGTTTCTCCAGCATTTTTGTCTACCTTTGATTTTCCAGCATCTGTAGTTCCTTCTTAAACACTCAATCTGGAGGTGTGTGTTTTTGAACCTATTCCACCTCTTGCCCGATGGGAGAGGGGAGACGAGGGAGTGACTGGGGTGAGACTGGTCCTTGATTATGCTGCTGGCTGTGGCGAGGAAGTGTAGATGGAAGGAAGGGAGGCTGGATTGTGAGATGGTCTGGGCTATGTCCACCACTCTGCAATTTCTTACAGTCATGGATAGAGCAGTTCCCAAACCAAGTCGTGATGCCTCCCGGTGAGATGCTGTCTACATCGCACCTGTAGAAGTTGGGGAGGGTTGATGGAGACATGCCAAACTTAAAAGGACTTGAACAGCTACATGGAGTGAGTCTAGGGGCAGATGGGATAAGCTTAGATGGAGTATCTTGGTCAGCATGGACAGGTTGGGCTGAAGGGCCTCTTTACATGCTCGATATATGATTCATGACAGCTTCCAGACGGGCTCTGCAGCAGGTAATAATGTAAGCAGTTGGAGTTTTCATTTAAGATCCAACAAGAGCTGTGGAAGTGAGCTCATCTCTGAGTGGGGTAAGGTGTGTGATCATTGGGTTATGAGCCCAGTGGCCATGCTGTATGGATGCAGTGAGCAGGAGCTGGCTCTAATACATCTGTACCTCTCTACTGTATAATTGCAAATATGTCAATGCAAAGTCATTTTGAAAAACATCTGTTCATCCAGTTCATTAATTCAGCTTCCATTACAGCTTCAATGGTAATGTTACATTCCTGTAGCATGAGAAGAGATGCGTATGTTCTCTGTATTGATGTGTAGTGAAGGCAGAGGATGCTGGAGACACTCAGCGGGTCAGGCAGCGTCTATGAAAAGGAAAGAACAGTTAATCTATCAGGTTGAAAACTCTTCATGGAACTGAGAAGGTGTGACCATAAGTTCATAATTCATAGGAGCAGAATAAGGCCATTCGGCCCATCAAGTCTACTCCACCATTCAATCATGGCTGATCTATCTCTCCCTCTCAACCCCATTCTCCTGCCTTCTCCCCGTAACCCCTGACACCCGCACTAATCAAGAATCTATCAGTCTCCACCTTAGGAATATACATTGACTTGTGGCCTCCACAGCCGTCTGTGGCAAAGAGTTCCACAGATTCACAGCTGTCAGGGATTATGGGGTTGAGGGGGGAAAGATTGATCAAGCATGATTGAATGGCGGAGTAGACTTGATGGGCTGCATGGCCTGTTTCCGTGCTGTATCGTTAAACTAAACTAAACTTTAGTAAATTAAAGTGGAGGAGCAGCACTCATATTTCACTTGGGCAGCTTACAACCCAGCCTAACTTCAAGTACTTTTGTTTTCCCCCTCTTTCAATCCCCCCTCCCCCACCCTCGTCCTCGTACTAGTTTTACTGTCGTCCGGTTGAGTTTCACTGTCAGTATAACTCGTTAACACCGACCCCACAGCCAACAACGGACCATTGTGGGCTCCACCTTTCCTTGAACGCCTTTGCTTTTTTTTTGCATTTCTTTCATTCATTTGTTCAATAACTTTCTATATCTCTCGTTTCCCTCTCCCCCCGACTCACAGTCTCTTGAACTGAAACGTCACCTATTCGTTTTTCTCCAGAGATGCTGCCTGACTTGCTGAGTTACTCCAGCAGTTTGTGCCGATCTACATGCCCACGTGGCGGGTGCGTGCAGAGTTCACGTTGAGGTTCATTGGCAGAGTGTGGTGGTCAAGGATAAAGGGGGCGAGATGTACTGTGACCACTGATGTTCCTCTGATATTAAAACGTGAAGTCTGTTCAGCACAGTGTGGTTTCTTTGGCACCGATACTCCATTAAAACCTCGGGGAATTAATTTACCTTCAGTATTCATACAAAGCAATAAATCAATATGTTAAAATGTCTATATGTAAAGTAATAAATCTTGTCTATTTGCTTTATAACAGCTTCAAAGTAGTTGTGGTGTCACCTAACATTAAGCATGAGATTTAACGAGTCTGTGAGAAAGGGTTTCCACTTTTGCAATGATCAGCGCATTTTCTTCTGAGAACTATATTAAGTCACTGTTTTTATAAAAATTAAATACATTTTAAAGGATCTTTTTCAATCTCATTTCAGCCCTGCTTGCTGGGTAGAGTATTGGCTCAGGAATCCATCCAAATATCTTCAGAATGGAGACAAGACAGCGGTAGAGTTGCTGCCTCACAGCGCCAGAGACCCAGGTTCGATCCTGACTACAGGTGCTGTCTTTACGGAGTTTGTACGTTCTCCCCGTGACCCACGTGGGTTTTCTCCGGGAGCTCCAGTTTCCTTCCAAACTCCAAAAACAAACAAGTTTGTTGATTAATTGGCTTTGGTATAAGTGTAAATTGTCCCTATAGTGTAGGATAGTGTTAATGTGCAGGGATCTGTGGTCAGCACCGACTCGGTGAGCCTGTTTCCGTGCTGTATCTCAAAACTAAACTAAATCTGTGGAATTCATTGCCACAGAAAGCTGTGGAGGCCAAGTCAGTGGATATTTTTAAGGCAGAGATAAATAGATTCTTGATTAGTACGGGTGTCGGGGGTTATGGGGAGAAGGCAGGAGAATGGGGTTAGGAGGGAGAGATAGATCAGCCATGATTGAATGGCGGAGTAGACTTGATGGGCCGAATGGTCTCATTCTGCTCCTATCCCTTATGACCTCAGAAACTAAACTAAACTACGCCAGCACTGAAGATATTTAACACAAGATGCAATTTTGTCACAATCACACTTTTAACAAATTAAATACCCCGTTTGTTGCAAAACATCCGTGGCTAATAACGTATGTTTATGATTATGATTATTAAACAAACATTTGTTACAAACTTTTTCTTCAGAAAGTTGGTAGTCACAGATTAGTCATGGAGCTATGGACTGGATAAGGATTTCCCTGGAAGTGAACCTTGTCCTGGTTGTAGTGGGATGTTTATTCAACTGTATTGTGCATTGTGATCTATCGCTACTTGATCTCCTGTTCACACTAGCTTTAGATTTTCCCACTTTCACACCCACTCCCTACATACTGATAGATAGATAGATAGATAGATAGATAGATAGATAGATAGATAGATAGATAGATAGATAGATAGCCTTTTATTGTCATTCAGACCGAAGTCTGAACGAATTTGCAGCAGTCATACATATAATACAATACAATAAAACAACAATAAACACATATTAACATCCACCACAGTGAGTCCACCCAGCATCTCCTCACTGTGATGGAGGCTGGGGGCAATATACAGAGGGCCAGTTAATCTACACACCTACACGTCCTCAGTTCAGTTTAGTTTATTGTCACGTGTACCGAGGTACAGTGAAAAGCTTTTGTTGCGTGCTAACCAGTCAGCAGAAAGACAACACATGATTACAATCGAGATGTCCACAGTGTTCAGATACATGATAATGGAATGACGTTAAGTGCAAGGTAAAGCCAGTAATGTCTGATCAAAGATAATCCGAGGGTCACCAATGAGGTAGATAGTAGTTCAGGACTGTGCTCTTGTAGGATGGTTCATGTCTTTGGGATGTGGGAGGAAACCAGAGCACCAGTTGTAAACGCATGCAAACTCCACACAGGCAGCAGCTGCGGTCAGGATCGAACCTGGGTCTCTGGCGGTGTGAAGCAGCGGCTCTACCACCCTGCCACCCACATAGACATAGTCTGCGCTGCCTTGCTCAGGCAACAATAGCAATCACCTTAGTGAACTGAGTGCAAAATAACACTTTCACTTGGTACCTTGGTACAGGTGGAAATTAACAACCGCTGAATCATTATAATCTCCAATCACCTCATCTCGAAGATGGACACAAAATGCTGGAGTAACTCAGCGGGACAGGCAGCATCTCTGAAGAGAAGGAATGGGTGATGTTTTGGGTCGAGACCCTTCATCACCTCATCTCCCTCAGTTAGATGTCAACACGAATTGAGCGAAAATTGTGAATAATTCCAAAATAACTGAGTAATTCCAGAAACAAATTTGCAAATGAAAACACAGCAACACCCAACACAGAGTGCTGGAGTAACTCAGCGGGTCAGGCAGCATCTGTGGAGAACATGGATAGGTGACGTTTCACAGAGTGCTGGAGTTACTCAGCGGGTCAGGCAGCATCTATGGAGCTAAGGAAATAGGCAACTAGATAAAGCAGCTATATCTAGGCTGCAGCTCTTGGTCCGTTGCCCGAGCTGTCTTGCCTCTTGAACCAGGGGCTTTTCAGCCTCTCCCTCCCAAACCTGTCCTGCAACGAGTTCAGATTGGGTCTGGCAAAAAAATATCGCCATTCACAACTATTTGTTTACTGCTCGAAGAAGTGTGTATGTGTGTGTGTGTGTGTGTGTGTGCGTGCGTGTGTGTGTGGATGTGCGTGTGTATGTGTGTTTGTGTATATGTGTGTGTATGTGTGTGTGTGTATGTGTTTGTGTATGTGTGTGTATGTATGTGTGTGTCTGCGTGTGGTGCATACACGTGTACCTGCATGCGTGTGCATTCATGTGTGTGCATGTCTGTTTGCATGTGCATGTGTAAGCCCATAATGGGCCGAATGGCCTAATTCTTCTCCTATCACTCATGACCTTATGATAATAAATCGATCAATTCATAATCCATCGAAGCCTCGTTGCATCCCCATCACTACTCATGTTGCCTCTTATATTCATGTTGTTGGAAAACTTTTGGCCGAGATGTACATTACAAATAGCTGAGATTTAAGCTCTGATTGCTGTGGTATCCCACTAGTCACACACTGCCAACTCAAGGATCAGCCACATATTCCTCCTCTCTGTTTCCCTTCTGTTGACAAACTCTCCACAGATCCGAAGCCCGTAGTGAAAGCCTCCCTCCCGACAATCCCCCCTGGTATTTATCACATCCCGCCTGCAGCTGAACTGGGCTCCCGACTCGAATCCTGCTTACACCCTTCTACATGTATATGTGACTATTTGTATTAGTGTACATACATGCAAATGTGTGTACTTGTGCCCGCATCTTGTGCTATATATATATATAACGCCAGATACTCACGCATACATACGTATTTGTACACACGCATACATACGTACACACACAAACATATATACATACACACCTATATATATACACACACACACATATACACACACACACACACACACACACACATATATATACAGATACACACACATATATATTATATATACACACAAATACACATATTTGTATTTATCCATCTACAGGTATGTATGTTTATGTCACTATATGTGTATGTGCATCCATATTTGTTTTTTTTTTTTTTTGTGTGTGTGTGTGTGTGTGTGTGTGTGTGTGTGTGTGTGTGTGTGTGTGTGTGTGTGTGTGTGTGTGTGCACGTGTGTGTGCATATATATCTGTATGTGTTTCCACGTGTAGTATGTGCATGGACATAAGTGCACACATATCTGCATTATATTTATGTGCCTGTGATCATGTGTGTACGATGCATGTTTATGTGCGCATCTGTCTGTATGAGTGTGTATTTACGTGTGTCTGTGTGCATTTGCATGTGTATTTAACTGTGAAAGAGTGTGCACATGGATGTGTGCGTGTCTGAGTATGTATCTGCGTGTATTTATGCGTGTATCTGTGAGTGGGTGTTGTTTTTTCAGGATTTGTGTGGAGTAACACCTTTCAGATGCCTCGGTGCGTTGCTCCGACTGCTCACAATGTCCCCAGCTCCACGATAGAACTGTGACATGTTTAAAGAGGTGGATATGACATTGTATTAACGTTTTTTGGAGATACAGCGTGGACACGGGCCCTTTTGGCGCACCAAGTCCACGCCGACCATCGCTCACCCGCCCACTGATTCTACCCTACACTCCAGGGATAATTTACAGAAGAAACTTAATCCAGCGATCCTCATACACTAACGTATTAGGATCAATTTACAATTTATACCAAAGCCAATTACCCTACAAACCTGGACGTCTTTGGAGTGTGGGAGGAAACCGGGGAACCCGGAGAAAACCCACACCGGTCACTGGGAGAGCGTGCAAACTCCACACAGACAGCACCCGAGGTCAGGATCGAACTCGAGTCTCTGGCACTGTGAGGCAGCAACTCTGCCGCTGCGCCACCGTGCCACCCTTTCAATTCTATAACTGAGCAAGATTGTGAGTTTACTTGCAACCTAACCGAGTCAGACAAAATGCAGGGAACATGTTCCCGATGTTGGGGGAGTCCTGAACCAGGGGCCACAGTTTAAGAATAAGGGGTAGGCCATTTCGGACTGAGATGAAGAAAAACATTTTCACCCAGAGAGTTGTGAATCTGTGGAATTCTCTGCCACAGAAGGCAGTGGAGGCCGATTCACTGGATGTTTTCAAGAGAGAGTTGGACTTAGCTCTTCGGGCTATGGGGAGAAAGCAGGAACGGGGTACTGATTTTAGATGATCAGCCATGATCATATTGAGTGGCGGTGCTGGATCGAAGGGCCAAATGGCCCACCCCTGCACCTATTTTCCTATGTTTCTATGTACAAACTCCATACAGACAGCACCCGAGGTAGGGATGGAACGTGTGCCTCTGGTGCTGTGAGGCAGCAACTCTACTCCTGGTTCTCTCTCTCTAGGCTTGTGCTCTGGAAACTCCTCTCTCTGCCAGAGCTGAGGCTTACAGTTGGAGTTGGCGGCTGTCAAACATTCCTGAGAGTGTAGACGGTCACTATATATAGGTCGCTGGTTCAGTGGGGGACGAGGAGGGGAGATCGTAGCTCATGTCAGTCATGTCACTGGTCGACATCCACACATGCCCAGGCACGGTGGTGCAGCGGGTAGAGCTGCTGCCTCACAGCGCCAGAGACCCGGGTTCAATCCTGACTACGGGCGCTGTGACCTGCGCGGGTTTTCTCCGGGTGTACCGGTTTCCTCCCACACTCCAAAGACGTACAAGTTTGAAGGTTAATTAGAAACATAGAAAATAGGTGCAGGAGGAAGCCATTCGGCCCGTGACCTGCGTGGGTTTTCCCCAATCAATAACTTGGGTGCTCCCCTTTTCCTCCCCTAGAGCACCTCCAAATAGACAGATACAATTGGCTTTATAAATGAAGGTGTAATTAGAAACATAGTGTGCAAGATCGCTAGGTGCAGGAGGAGGGCCATTCGGCCCTTGAACGAGTGGCAATGTGCAGCACCGCCCTCATTCAGAATGTCATGTGTTGCATCATGGCTGATCAGTCCCCCAATCAATAAACGGCCCCCGTGCCTGCCTTTCTCCTTATCTGCTATAGCCGAGTGAGTCAAGAGTGTTTTATTGTCATCTGTCTATTGGCCCGGATACTTGCAGCAGCGTTACACAATATGGACACATTGTAAACAATATAATAAACAAGAAGAGAAGTTCAGAGTGCTGGAGTAACTCAGCGGGTCAGGCAGCATCTGTGGGGAACATGGATAGGTGATGTTTTGGGTCGGGACCCTTCTTTAGGAATGTAATCTGGTTTGGGCTCCTAGAGTTGAGCTGATCTCAGATGGTGTCTCTGCAGCGTCCCCGTTATTGTAACTGCACAGATGCCCATGAAGGATTGACGTGTCGATGTCCCTGCCTGATTGAGAACATGCTCTCTTTATACAGCAGTGAAGTGTCTCAGTGACTCTCACAGTGCACACTAGATGTGTCGTGCTCTATTTACAGTCGTTAGATCACAAGCAGTGGCTTTTTCTCTGATGACTTTACCACGGAACCCACCCAGTTGACTGAATCACTGATAATCCAACAATCCTTTCAACCCACTTCATTTCTTCATGCACCCACTTAGCTGAGTAACCATGCCTTGATTTTCACTATTGCAAGGAATGACTTGATGGTTCTCTTCCCAGGCTCCCTCCCCATTGTAGCCCTTGTGCCTTCTTTCATAAATGCTGTTGTTAAGGTGAGTAACAGGCCTGGGATTTCTCACGGACCTTCATGTATAAACAGTCAAATCACAACTAACTCCAATGACAATCAAACAATGTACGGTTAATCTGACTCACTCTGGATTTTGACGGTGCCAGACTTGCAGACTATCGAGTATTATTTTATTTTTTATTATTGTAGAGTTGCGTGATGCAGCGTGGAAACAGCCCCTACGGCCCAACTTGCCCACACCAGCCAACATGTCCCAGCTACACTAGTCTAACCTGCCTGCGTTTGGCCCATATCCCTCCATGTACCTGTCTAACTGCTTCTTATACGTTGGGACAGTCCCAGCCTCAACTACCTCCTCTGGCAGCTCGTTCCATACACCCACCACCCTTTGTGTGAAAAGGTCACCCCTCAGATTCCGGATTAAATCTTTTCCCCTTCACCTTGAACCTATGTCCTCTGGTCTTCGATTCCCCTACTCTGGGCAAGAGACTCTGTGCGTCTGTGCCCTGATTAATGCACAAACATGCTTTTAATTCAAAAGGACGGGAAGAATGTCTTCATTAGTCGTTGATGGTTGGTGGCATTCACCTCAAAAACGACAGAAAGGGTAGAAAAGGGGGTGGCACAGCGGTAGAGTTGCTGCCTCACAGCGCCAGAGACCCAGGTTCAATCCTGACTACGGGTGCTGTCTGTACGGAGTTTGTATGTTACTCCTGTGAACGTGTGGGTTTTCTCCGGGTGCTCCGGTTTCCTCCCACACTCCAAAGACGTACAGGTCTGTAGGTTAATGGGCTTGGTATAATTGTAAATGGTCCCTAGTGTGTGTAGGGTAGTGTTAAGGGCTTGTCCCACTTTCACAACCTACTTCACCACCTTTTTTTAACTCGTGGACATTTTTCATTACGCTAGAAAAACGCCCAGACCTACTTGATGCCACGAGAACCTACAACTCGCATCACGGCCCGCTACGACCTACCTACGACCTACCTACGACCTACCTACGACCTCGTGACGAACATGCTGCGAGTATGAGTCAAGGGCAAACTCGGCAGAGGTCGTGAATTAGGTTGTGAAAGTGGGACAGGCCCTTTAATATGCGGGGATCGCTGGTCGGCACGGACTTGGAGGGCCAAAGGGCCTGTTGCCGCACTGTGTCTCCGTATCTATAAAGTCTAAAGACTCTATGACATAGCTGGTATAGATACACACACTCTCTACACGTTGCTCCTACATCTTATCAAATACTTTTCCAATAATCCTATAAAATATAATAATATCTGTGGAATTTTCTGTTGTGAATCTGTGGAACTTTCTGCCAGTGGAGGCCAATTCACTGGATGTATTCAATAAAGAGTTAGATTTAGCTCTTTGGGCTAAAGGAACCAAGGGATATGGGGAGAAAGCAGGAACAGGGTACTGATTTTGGGATGATCAGCCAAGGCCTACTCCTGCACCTATTTTCTATGTTTCTACGTTAGTCACCCACAAGATCTCTTCATTTCAAACCAGGTCACAGGATTAGCTAGCGACCATTCATTCTGTTAAATGTGTTTAAACATTCACTTGAATGTCATGTGTGGGAAGAAACTGCAGATGCCAGTTTAAACCGAAGATAGACACAAAAAGCTGGAGTAACTCAGCGGGCCATGCAGCATCTCTGGGGAGAAGGAATGGGTGACGTTTCGGGTCAAGACCCTTCTTTCAGACTTGAATGTCATGCCCAGCATCAGAGACAGACTGTTTGCTCAATACTGTTTTCCTGTTTGTGGGTGTTGACTGGGGAAAAGATGATGCAGCATTCTCTGCTTTAAACAGTGAGCCTGCCTCAAAAACATTTTTCATTGCCCATACATCAGTTGGAAATTCCATAAATCTACTGACGACACAGTGGCACAGCAGTAGAGTTGCTGCCTCACAGCGCCAGAGACCCGGGTTACATCCAGACCACGGGTGCTGTCTGTACGGCGCTTGTACGTTCTCCCCCGTGACCTGCGTGGGTTTTCTCCGGGTGCTCAGGTTGCCTCCCACACTCCAAAGACGCACAGGTTTGTAGGTTAACCGGCTTGGTATAAATGTAAATTGTTTGAAGAAGGGTCTCGACCCAAAACGTCACCCATTCCATCTCCCCAGAGATGCTGCCTGTCCCGCTGAGTCACTCCAGCACTTTGTGTCTATCTAAATTTGTGAAAGGCAGCTTAAAAATGTAAGTGTGTGGAAACGAACTGCAGATGCTGGTTTAAACTGAAAACACTCTCAAAATGTTGGAGTAACACAACAGGACAGGCAGCATCTCTGGATAGAAGGAATGTAAGTTCTTATTGAGGCCATTGCTGATCACTATGTTGGCCACATTGGATCATCATAGTTCCATACTAGTTATTCTTCTTATCTAACACAACACACAGATCTCAGATGGCCTCCAACCTCCAAGATATGTTAGAGAACAGCCTCTCATATTCCCATCGCCCTTTCTGACACTAAGCCTGAAGGACCCAATTTAACTGGTATACATGCAGGCTCCTTGGGTTCAATGATATTTGAAGGATTACTTAGTATAGAGATACAGCACTGAAACAGGCCCTTCGACCCAGCGGGTCCGCGCCGACCAGCGATCCCCGCACACTAACAATATCCTACACACACTGAGGACAATATTTACATTTACCAAGCCAATTTACATTCATACCTGCACGACTTTGGAGTGTGGGAGGAAACCGGAGCGCATGGTGAAAACCCACGGGGAGAACGTACAAACTCCGTACAGACAGCACCCGTGGTCAGGATCGAACCCGGGTCTCTGGCGCTGTGAGGCAGCAACTCTACCGCTGCACCACCCTGCTGCCCTTCGTTTCTGCTCTCTCTATAATCTGGAGTTAAAGATGGTTCTGTGGACCTTTCATCTTTAGTTTTCGGGGTACAGTATGAAACAGGCGCTGTATGGCCAGCTGCAGCTTGTGTAACCTGGTGCCAGAATCTGGCTACTCTTGCATACGGACCAGGCACATGGGGGCTGTTTATACCTTCATCGGCTCTAGCAGCACAATTAGGCCATTCGGCCCATCAAGTCTACTCCACCATTCAACCATGGCTGATCTATCTCTCCCTCTCAACCCCATTCTCCTGCCTTCTCCCCATAACCTCTGACACCCGCACTAATCAAAAATCTGCCAATCTCTGCCTTAAAAATATCCACTGACTCGGGCTCTGCAGCTTCTGTAGCAATAAATTCCACAGATTCACCACCCTCTGACTAAAGAAATTCCTCCTCATCTTTCTAAATGTAGCTGCTTTTATTCTGAGGCTATGACCTCTAGTCCTAGACTCTCCCACTAGTTTTGTCTTTAGATTGTCTTGGTAATATGGGAATTATCTCACTGATGTTTCTGCAAACAATGTATTTCACTGTACCTTGGTACACGTGACAATGAAAGATCCATCGAGTCTGTGCCGACCAAATGTTTAAGAAAGAACTGCAGATGCTAGAAAAATCGAAGGTAGATAAAAATGCTGGAGGAACTCAGCGGGTGAGGCAGCATCTATGGAGAGAAGGGTCGAGTCCCTGGTCTCGACCCGAAACGTCGCCTATTCCTTCTCTCCATAGATGCTGCCTCAGCCGCTGAGTTACTCCAGCATTTTTGTCTACCCTAGACTAGTTCCAGGTAGCTTAGTGGCTGCAGTAGACAAGGCAAGACACACACACAGCTGACCAAACACCCCGTGACTTTACAAGGCTTGGATTCAGGTCCTTTCCAGCTGCAATGAGCAAGGTTAAATTGTCACAGCCTGCAAGAATTTCATGAGGCGTGTGATTATAAATATCTTGCCGTACACAATGTGGTTTACCAATAAACAGCAGCCTGACTCACACCGCACAATCTTCGGGTCACACCACAGAATTTCCTTCTGAAATGCAGTTTCCACTGAATCAGTAGACATGGTTTGTATGAAGTGCACCCTTATATTCAATGTGAAGGTGAGATTTGCTTTGAGATGCTTTTTCCTTCACCTCTTTCAGGCAGGCAGGATTACACTGAAGAATAAACAGGCTGGGACAGGCTGGAAAATACCGAGGATCTGGGAGGGAAAGTTTGAGGCAAGGATCTCTAGATATGGTTTGTCAGGCAGTGGTATCCAGTCACAGAGTGATACAGCCTAGAAACAGGCCCTTCAGCCCACCTTGCCCACACCGGCCAACATGTCCCATCTACACTAGTCCCACCTGCCTGCATTTGGCCCATACCCCTCTAAACCTGTCCTATCCATGTACCTGTCTATGGTAGACAAAAGTGCTAGAGAAACTCAGTGAGTGCAGCAGCATCTATGGAGCGAAGGAAATAGGCAATGTACGTGTCTAACTGTTTCTTAAATGTTGGGATAATCCCAGCCTTAACTACCTCCTCTGGTAGCTCGTTCCATACACCCACCACCCTGTGTGTGAAAATGTTACTCCTCAGATTCGTAATAAATCTTTCCCCCTTCACCTTAACCCTATGTCCTTTGCTTCCCAAGGTAAAGGCGAAAAGACTCTATGTCCGAGCCTGCTCAACCTCTCCCTATAGCTCAGGCCCTCAAGTCCTGACAATATACTCGTAAATCATCTCTGCACACTTTCCAGCTTGACAACATCTTTCCTGCAACATGGTGCCTAAAACTGGACACAATACTCTCCCACTAGTGGAAGCATCCTCTCCACATTCACTCTATCCAGTCCCTTCACTATTCGATAACTTTCAATGTGGTCCCCCCCCATCTTTCTAAACTCCAGTGAGTACAGGCCCAGTGCTCATCATATGCTAACCCACTCATTCCTGGGATCATTCTTGTAAATCTTCTCTGGACCCTCTCCAGAGCCGGCACATCCTTCCTCAGACATGGGCCCAGAACTGCTCACAATAATCCATACACAAAGTGCTGGAGTAACTCAGCGGGTCAGGCAGCATCTCCAGGGAAAACGGATGGGTAAAGAACCTGGGTCCCGACCCGAAACGTCACCTATCGTATTTCTCCAAAGATGCTGCCTGACCCGCTGAGTTAATCCAGTACTTTGTGTCTATATTTTCTATACACAATACTCTGAAAGATTTCCACAGATTCACCTCCTTGATATTGTCATCAGGAGCAGAATGAAGATATTGAGATAGGAAGTGAGATGGGGCTGGAGGGACTTACAGAGGTTGGGGGTGACGGGGGTGGGGGGGGGAAACATTTACCAGTTTCAGAATTGTAAATGTGAACTGTTAGTTAACTTGGGACCAGTAATTGATGGGTCAGTGACTGGTCATCTGCGCATTAAAGATAATAATCATTGTATTCCAGGCAATATTTACACTGTTTCCAAACCACATCATAAACAGACCATCTGGTCACTGACACATTGCTGTGTATAAGTGCTGGAGTAACTCAGCGGGTCAGGCAGCATCTGTGGAGAACATGGACAGGTGACGTTTCACAGAGTGTCTGGAGTTACTCAGTGGGTCAGGCAGCATCTATGGAGAACATGGATAGGTGACGTTTCACAGAGTGCTGGAGTAACTCAGCGGGTCAGGCAGCATCTATGGAGAACATGGATAGGTGACGTTTCACAGAGTGCTGGAGTAACTCAGCGGGACAGGCAGCATCTGTGGAGAACATGGATAGGTGGCGTTTCTTGTTGAGATCTTGATGATCTGGCGACTGTGCAATCCTGCTCCTTCTCGACCTCAGCGCAGCGATTGATACAGTGGACCACACCATCCTAATTGACCGTCTCCGGTACGGGGTTGGTATTGATGGCACTGCCCTGAGCTGGTTCGTCTCCTACCTCAAAGATAGGGGTTTCTCTACCAACATAGGCAACTCTTTCTCTTCCCCAGCTAGCCTTTGCTGCGGGGTTCCGCAAGGCTCCATCCTTGGCCCCATTCTCTTCTCCCTGTACATGCTCCCCCTCGACTAAGTCATTCAAAGGCACGGCATTTCTTCCCACTGTTATGCAGATGACACACAGCTCTATCTCCCCCTGAAACGCAACAACCGGTCAAATGTAATCAGCTTCATGCACTACCTCGAGGACATAAAATGTTGGATGGCCCAGAACTTCCTCCAACTAAACGAGAGCAAGTCTGTGGTCATCCTACTCGGCCTACTGACTCCATCAAAACGACAACAGGTCAAAAATCTTGCCGTGATATTTGACTCCACATTAAAGTTTGACAAGCAAGTCAACTCTGTGATAAAAGCTAGTTTCTTCCAGCTTCGTACCATAGCTAAAATCAAACAATTCCTTCAATTCGACAACCTTGAAAAGATCATCCACGCATTCATCTCCTCCCGCCTTGATTGCATCAACTCCCTATACACTGGAATCAGCCAATCATCCCTGTCCCACCTGCAATTGGTACAAAACGCCGCAGCGAGACTTCTGACGGGTCCCCATAAAAGGGACCACATCACCCCGATTCTGGCTCCCAGTATGTACAGAATCAACTTCAAGCTCCTCTTATACGTATACAAAGCCCTTAACGGGCTTGGCCCCCCCATATCAAAGATCTTCTAACCCACCATTCTACCTCCAGGCCCCTCAGGCCGGCTGACTTGGGGCTACTGACTATCCCGTAGTCTAGGTTTAAGCTCAGGGACGGCCGCTCTTTTACGGTTGCAGCACCTAGACCGTGGACCAGCATCCCGCTCCTCATCAGAACTGCCCCCTCCATTGACTCCTTAAATCGAGGTCAAAACCAATTTCTACTCCCCAGCGTTTTTGAGGCCCTCTGAGGGGGCGCTGTAAACATTTTATGTATGTATTGTTAGCTCTGTGTCCCACTGTATGTAACACGTTAGTACCTGCAGTGATGTAAAGCACTTTGGTCAACGTGAGTTGTTTTTAAATGTGCTATAGAAATAAAATGGACTGACTGACTGATCAATCTGAGGAAGGGCATCGACTGGAAACGTCACCGCTCCCTGTGATTGTATTCATGTGTGGGAAGGAACTGCAGATGCTGGTTTAAACCGACGATGGACACAAAGTGCTGGAGTAATTCAGCAGGTCAGACAGCATCGCCAGAGATAAGGAATAGGTGATGTTTTGGGTCCGAACCCTTCTTCAGTCTGAAGATGTGTTCTGACCCGAAACATCACCTATTCCATTCCTCCAGAGATGCTGCCTGACCTGCTGAGTTACTCCAGCTTTTTGTTTCCTTTTGTGTATTGACCAGCACCTGCAGTGCGGTAACTGCAGTTGTAAACACAAATTGGAGGAACAGCATCTCATATTTTGCTTGGGCAGCTTTGTGAGTGTGGGAGGAAACCGAAGATCTCGGAGAAAGCCCACGCAAGTCACGTGGAGAACGTGCAAACTCCGTACAGACAGCGCCCGTAGTCAGGATCGAACCCGGGTCTCTGGCGCCGTGGGGCAGCAGCTCTACCGCTGTGCCACCATGCCAACCTTTCTATTCTATAACTGAACAAGATGGGGTGGAAGATTGCAACCTTCACGTGGGCCGGCCTGTTTCGACGAATGCAATCAACTCGACGTGCACAAACGGAAGATCAAATAGAACAAGTTGTCCAACAACTTTAGGCTGTGCACGCCACACGAAAGAAGAAGTAGACTGAACAAGATTGTGAGTTTAATTGTAATCTAAGTGATTCAGACAGAATGTGTGAGTGTGATGTAACCATCTAATAACGTAAGTGGGTGGGTTGATCCAGGAATACAGTGGTAAAGAGGGAACTGCAGATGCTGGAGAATCGAAGGTTACACAGAAAAGCTGGAGAAACTCAGCGGGTGCAGCAGCATCTATGGAGCGAAGGAAATAGGCAACGTTTCGGGCCGAAACCCTTCTTCAGACTGATCAGGGGTGGGGGTGGGTGGGGACAAGAAAGGGAAAAGGAGGAGTAGCCGGAAGGCTGGAGGGTGGGAGGAGACAGCAGGGGAGCTGAGGAAGGGGAGGAGACAGCAAGGACTAACAGAATTGGGAGAAGTCGATGTTCATGCCCCCGGGGTGCAGACTCCCCAAACGGAATATGAGGTGCTGTTCCTCCAATTGACTGGGATTGGGACTGGGATTGCTACTGGCCTGCACTGTGGCAGAGGTTGTGTTGTAACCTCTATACATGACGGAGGCAGTCAGCTTCTTCTTCACATGCTTGACCTGCAGTGAACCGCTTCAGCCGGTAGATCAGTTGGGATGATGTCAGTGTTGGGTCTGTTGAGGGCAGCTTTTTGTTGCTTGACAGTGTACACATGGTGTGATCACTAGACTGTGACTGGATAACCAGGGAGGAATGTTCATGAGGTGTTGAACACTTTCTCCCGCAGCTTGTGGGGTGAGCAGCACAGAAGGTGCCGGAACCTGGAGACCACTGGACAAACTCAGCAGCTCATAGAAACATAGAAAATAGGTGTAGGTGTAGGCCATTCGGCCCTTTGAGCCAGCACCGCTACACAATATGATCATGGCTGATCATCCAAAATCAGTACCCCGTTCCTGCTTTCTCCCCATGTCCCTTGATTCCGTTAGCCCTAAGAGCTAAATCTACTCCAGGACTTTGTGTCAATTTTCCATTATTTCCTTGATGTTAAATACATCAAGGCCGCCCAGCACCTGTGGAGGGAAATGGATGGGAGAGGATTCAGTTTGGACCCTTCCTCACAGTGTGTAGGGCAGCAACTCTACCGCTGCACCACTGTGCTGCCGACTTTCTCCAGAGATGCTGCCTGACCACTGAGTTACTCCAGCACTTTGTTTCTTTTTTGTGAACCAGAATCTGCAGTTCTCTGTGAAGAAGGGTTCTGACCCAAAACATCACCTCCTCTCCATGTTCTCCAGAGATGCTGCCTGACCAGCTGAGTTACTCCAGCATTAAGTCTGTTTTTTCTGTAAACCAGCATCTACAGGTAAACATAGAAACACAGAAACATTGAAAATAGGTGCAGCAGTAGGCCATTCGGCCCTTCGAGCCAGCACCGCCATTCAATTTGATTGTGGCTGATCCTGCTTTCTCCCCATATCTCTTGATTCCATCAGCCCTAATGGCTGTATCTAACTCTCTCTTGAATACCAATTGCAAAAACAAGATGGGAGAATGTTTGCACTATTTAACCCAGACTATGTGAACAAAGGACCAGAGGACACAAGGTTTAAGGTGAAGGGGGAAAGATTTAATAAGAATCTGAGGGGTAACCTTTTTACACAGAGGGTGGTGAGTGTATGGAACGAGCTGCCAGAGGAGGTGGTTGAGGCTGGGACTATCACAACGTTTAAGAAACATTTGGACAGTTACATGGATAGCACAGGTTTAGAGGGATATGGGCCAAACTCAGGCAGGTGGGACTAGTGTAGATGGTGTATGTGAGTCGGCGTGGGCAAGTTGGGCCGAAGGTTACTCCAGCTTTTTGTTTACCTTCGATTGTTCCAGCATTTGAAGTTATTTCTTAAGAATAAGGGCTAGGACGTTTAGGACTGAGATGAGGAAAAATTTTTTCACCCCAGAGTTGTGGAGTTCTCTGCCACAGAAGGCAGTGGAGGCCAATTCACTGGATGTGTTCAAGAGAGAGTTATAGCTCTTAAGCTAACAGAATCAAGGGATATGGGGGGAAAGCAGGAAGGGGGTACATGATCATATTGAATGGCGGTGCTGGCTCGAAGGGCCGAATGGCCAACTCCTTCGCCTAATTTTGTTATGCTTCTATGCAAAGGGACAGATCAAAGCAAATGTAGACAAAAACGGTAGCATCTCTGGAGAAGGGTCTCGACCCGAAACGTCGCCTATTCCTAAGGAATAGTTTCGGGTCGAGACCCTTCATCAGACTGAGCAAAGCAGAGGGTTGCGTTGTGGCGACGGAGATCCACCCCTCGCCTGCCCTGCTCAACTGGGTTGGACCTGGGTATGGAGAGGTGTGCGGACAGCGGCGCCAGGCGCCGAGAGGTATAACAGCAACTTACATGCTTGCTCGCCGCCGGCCACTCCACTCCAGCTGGAATGCCAGGAATTCGTGTTATCTGCAAAACACTCTCAGTTGCTTCGGAGACCAGCAATTAGAGCAATGTAAATAACTAGCGGCAGCTTCTGGGTTTTATTTTAAATAGATTTGCTGTTTTATAATTATTTTATCTTCCCATTCTAAATGTCCCGCCACCAGCGTTTTAAGTACAAATTGTATCTCGGGCAGCTAAGATCTGGTCAACTTTAGCCGTTCCTCATCCTGGCATCTGATGCCCGCTGAAATAAAAGCAAGTCCTCCTTTCCTTTGCGATACAAAACATCCACCTGGTTTTTAAAGATGTTTATTTATCCCTCGGAAAGATTAGTGTTTAATAATTTCACCAAAAATAAATCACCTTTACAAAAGAGAGACCAAATTCACAAAAGACCTCAATGAGATTGTTAAAGAGAGGCACAGAGTGCTGGAGTAACTCAGTGGGACAGGCAGCATCTGTGGGGAGAAGGAATGGGTGGCGTTTCGGGTCGAGACCCTTCTGCAGACTTGTTTTTGTGTGTGGGGACTAACACAAACACACGCGTTGCTGCGGCTTGTTCAAAACGGACAATTTAAAAATACATTTTAATGAGAAAGTTTTACAAGATTTGCTTGTGTAACTTAAATAAACGCGAGGGCAGCTTCGTTAAAGCTTCTGTTTTCTCGCTCCTGGATGAGGGGGGGGGTTATTTTTCCCCCCTTCTCTCTAATGCCCTTTTCTTGGCTGCGTTTGCAGTGCGGGAAGGTGTTTGGGTCTGGCGCCGGGGATCTGTGATCGGGGTGCGGGCCAGGCAGTGACGCGGGGAGGGGAGGGGACACTGCTTATAAAACCAGCCTGGACTACAGTGGCGTTATGTATCGCGGACGCGCGGTGTTACAAGCCTGACACTGCCTAGACACACACACCAGGACCTCGGCTACAGCGGCTCTCTGGAGCGGGACACGCCGGCAACATCTCGACTGGTGCCGACTTTAGTCACCTACAACCAACCAACTGAGTGAGCTGCTTTGCTGCCCGGATCATTCCCCGCACCAAAGTGGAACAACTCCTCGCTATTGAAAATAACTCGACAATCTTGTGACACCTTTCTACCTTTCGTTTGCACAAGAATACTTTAAAGAATTTTATTTAATTAAAAAAAAAAAGTAATTAGCAGTTAGGGAAGGACGTTTTTGTTGTTATTGTGTTTTTCGCAGTAGGACATGGAAGCGTTGGTGTACTTGGTCTCTGCGCTGTGGGTAGCGGCTGGGGTAAGTGTGTTGTTTCCCGTGACTTCAACAGCTGTGTGTGTGAGAGAGAGAGAGAGAGATCCATATCCAGCTCCAGCTCCAGCCAACGTCTCGTGTAGCAAGGAACTGCATTTGCCAGTTTACACCGAAGATAGACACAGGAAGCTGGAGTAAGGGTCTCGACCCGAAACATCACCCATCCGTTCTCTCCACAGATGCTGCCTGCTCCGCCGAGGCAGACTTCCAGCATTTCGGTGTAAATCAGCATCTGCAGTTCCTTCCCACACAATCTGTGTGCGAGTGTGTAGCTGTGATCGCGGGGTGAGAGATATTTCATCTCATCCGCTGCCTGTCGGTAAACATTTCCGAGTTAGTCGACTCCTGTATCAGCCTTCAGTCGTGTTGGTTGCAACGCGAGGTATATGTTGTAGGAAGGAACGGCAGATGCTGATTTACACCGAAGATAGACACGAAAAGCTGGAGTAACTCAGCGGGACAGGCAGCATCTCTGGAGAGAGGGTAATGGGTGTATTATCAGCCTTCTCTCCACAGATGCTGCCTGACCCGCTGAGTTACTCCAGCACTCTGTGTCCATTTTCCCCATTGTAACCACCAAGTTGACTGCTTTCCAATTGAATTGAAATCGCTTAGGAAGTTAGATTGACAACTGTTGCTGAAAGCCTGCTTAGCTGAAAGTTAAATCGTGTTTTCCTTTCTTGATGGGCAGATAGGCGCTCATTTGTGTTCCAACGCAATAATATCCATCTAGAACGTTTCCCTCCAGCCTTTAAATAACTTGATTTACTGCCAAAGTTAAACGAGGATGTTTTTTCTCTTACGGCCAATGTTCTCACCAGTCAACGGACAAGAGTGTTTTATTGTCATATGTACCGAAACACAACAGTGGCATTCAGTGTGAAGCAGGGGCTGGATGCCGCCAGGCCCAGCTTGTTGTGTCTGTGTGTAATGTGCACTACACATCTCTTGCCCAGAGTAGGGGAGTTGAAGACCAGAGGACACAGGTTTAAGGTGAAGGGAAAAAGATTTAATAGGAATCTGAGGGGTAACTTTTTCACACAGAGGGTGGTGGGTGTATGGAACGAGCTGCCAGAGGAGGTAGTTGAGGTTGGGACTATCACAATGTTTAAGAAACAGGTACAGGGATAGGACAGGTTTGGAGGGATATGGACCAAACGCGGGCAGGTGGGACTAGTGTAGCTGGGGCATGTTGGCCGGTGTGGGGCAAGTTGGGCCGAAGGGCCTGTTTCCATGCTGTATCACTCTATGACTCGCGGGGGTGGGTGTCTATCATTCAGCCGCCAACAACCATGTACCTGAGCGTCTTCAGCATCTGTCCAAACCACTGTAGAGGCCAACCTCGCTCCACACACTGGATCTGAAGAACAGTGGCGCAGCTGTAGAGTTGCTGCCTCGCAGCGCCAGAGACCCGGGTTCGATCCTGACCACGGGCGCTGTCTGTACGGAGTCTGTACGTTCTCCCCGTGACCTACGTGGGTTTTCCCCGGGATCTCCGGTTTCCTCCCACACTCCATAGCCACACAGGTTGGCAGGTTAATTGGCTTGGTGTAAATGTAAATTGTCCCTAGTGTGTGTAGGATAGTGTTAGTGTACGGGGATCGCTGGTTGGCGTGGACTCGGTGGGCCGAAGGGCCTGTTTCCTCGCTGTATTTCTAAACTAAACTAAACTTCTGGTGACGAGGAGGCTGCAGCTGGAATGGATATGTTTATTTTCACACGTTTAATTCCTCTGTCTGTATAATTGGTTCATTCACAAATGGCATCCCAAAGAATTTCAAATATGTCACTGAGTTTCACTAACTGAGCCTTCAATATACAAACAGCGACTCTTTGCAAGGCTGGGTTGGTATTTAAATACATCTTTGCACATGTCTGCACACTCACACACACACACACACACACACACTCACTCACACACACACTTGGCTGCACCTAGTATAGTGGTAAATCGACAAGTTTAATCCCGACTGCGGGTGCTGTCTGCACGGAGTTTGCACGTTCTCCCCGTGACTCCGAGATCTTCGGTTTCCTCCCTCACTCCAAAGACTGCAGGTTTGTAGGTTGACAAAAATGCTGGAGAAACTGGGCGGGTGAGGAGGCAGCATTTATGGAGAGAAGGAATAAGTCTCAACCCGAAACGTCACCTATTTCCTTCGCTCCAGAGATGCTGCCTCACCCGCTGAGTTTCTCCAGCATTTTTGTCTACCTTCAATTTTTCCAGCATCTGCAGTTCCTTAAACAACGTTAAGCAACATGAGCCTTGGGACACCTGTCTGGGTCTGGGTTAGACTGAGCTACTGAGGGGTCTGGGCAGGATAGCATTGCTACAGTGACTGACTGATGTCGATCCTGTCCACCCCAGGTGCAAGGCAAGTGTGGGCCGGAGTGCCACTGCCCAGACGCTGCTGTGAGCTGTCCCCCGGGTATCAGCCTGATGTTGGACGGTTGCAACTGCTGCAAGGTGTGTGCCCGGCAGTTCAATCAGGACTGCAGCACCATGGAACCCTGCGATCACGTCAAGGGCCTGGAATGTAACTATGGTCCCAGCGACGGTGCTGCCAGGGGCATCTGCCGAGGTAAGCCAGCCTTGCAACCCTGCATGCCAATCTTGCAACCATGCAAGCCTTTTGCATTTTTGAAAGTAGTCCTGCCTGTTTGCTCAGTTAATGCGCAACTGGAATAAATAATCTTGTACCGTTTGCAAAAGTTGGTGCTGAAGATTTTTAAGCCTTGTTTTGTTTGTGAAAGATTGCATTTTTTAAATTTCACAGCAAAATCGGAAGGAAGGCCGTGTGAGTTTGCGGGGAATATCTACCAGAACGGGGAGAACTTTAAACCCAACTGCAAGCACCAGTGTACTTGCATTGATGGCGTGGTGGGCTGTATGCCATTGTGTCCTCAAGAATTCTCCCTGCCAACCTTGGACTGTCCCAAGCCTCGACTGGTGAAGGTGCCAGGCCAGTGCTGTGAGGAGTGGGCCTGTGATACCAACCACATCGGCGAAGACTCTGCAGACAGCACGGAAGAAAACAAAGACTCAATGAGCTACGAGGAGATCGGAGACCAGCCTGACGCAGAGCCACTATCGAGCAAGGAACTGACCGAGCTCGTTAGAGCTGGCTTGCAGATCGAACCAGGTAAGATGGCTCGCATCTTCTCCCTTTGCTCGCTTACATGCGAGAAGTTTGTAGAAGTGTTGTCAAACACTCGTCATATGTCGACCCACTGATGCCTAGGGTCATTCACATGTGTAACTGGCAGAACTGCCCACTGTGTGTTGTAGATGTCCAACACATCTTCTGTAAAGTTTACAATTGCTCATCTGTAGATCTTCTTGCGTGTGGCGTGCACAGCCTAAACTTGTACGTCAACTTCAAGAGTTCAAGAGTTTTATTGTCATGTGTCCCTGATAGGACAATGAAATTCTTGCTTTGCTTTAGCACACCAGAACATAGTAGGCATGAATACTGAACAGATCAGTGTGTCCATATACCATTGCATAAATATATACACACATGTATTTGTTCTATTTGATCTGTTTGTTTGTCACGTGGGGGTGGTTGCATTACTCGAAACATGGCAGACCATGTGAAGGTTGCAATCTCCCACCCCATAATAGACAATAGACAATAGATGCAGGAGTAGGCCATTCAGCCCTTTGAGCCATAATCTGTAGTAAGAAGTCTGCTTGTGTTGTTGGGGAGTTTGGGCATTAAATACCAAGGAAGCCCAGGATTCAGGCATTGTGTCTGTGCTGACGAGGCTTTGTGTGGATCCTGCCAGCATCCTCACTGATCACGTTCATATTCTCGGAGCAGAATTAAACCATTCAGCCCATCAAGTCTACTCTGCCATTCAATCATGGCTGATCTATCTTTCCCTCTCAACCCCATTCTCCTGCCTTCTCCCCATAACTTCTGACACCCGCACTAATCAAGAATCTATCAATCGCCGGCTTAAAAATATCCATTGACTTGGCCTCCATAGCCGTCTGTGGCAATGAATTCCACAGATTCACCACCCTCCTCTCCTTCTTAAAGGAGCCCCCATTTAATTCTGAGGCTGTGACCTCTGGTCATAGAGTGATGGTGAATCAGGGTGGTGAATCTGTGGAATTCAGACTCGAGTCATTAGAGCCTCTGGAGAGCATGGATAGATATTGTTTCAGGTCACCTACCCATGTTCTCCAGAGATGCTGCCTGACATGAAGAGTTACTCCAGCACTCTGTGTTGTTTTGCTGATTATTAGTATCTTGTTATGGCCGTCTCATGTTAACCAGAGGCCAAAGGAGGGTGTGTTTTTGACAAGGTTTACAGGACATTTTGACAGCTACATGGATAGGAAATGTTTGGAGGGATATGGGCCAAACGTGGGTAAATGAGATGGCCCTTGGTCAGTTTAGATGGGCTGAGTGGCCAATTTCCATGCTGTGTGACCCTGTGACTCTATCTGTGGTGGTAATGAGTAGTGTGTAGGAAAGATCTACAGATGCTGGTTTAAATCAAAGGTCGACACAAAAAGCTGGAGTAACTCAGCGGGACAGACTTCTTCAGTCTGAAGAAAGGTCTCGACCTGAAACGTCACCCATTCCTTCTCTCCAGAGCTGCTGCCTGTCCCGCTGAGTTACTCCAGCATTTTGTGTCTGTCTTTGTGGTAAAGGGTAGCCCGTGGTACCTTGTTATTGTCCGTCTCATGGCCAAAGGTGAGTGTGTTTTTGACGTGGTCTTGTCTATCTCTGCAGCGTGGAGAGTCGGGAGCCGTGACGTGAAGTCCAAGTGCCTGGTCCAGACCACCGAGTGGTCGCAGTGCTCCAAGACCTGCAACATTGGCATCTCTACCAGAGTGACCAGCGACAACCCCCAGTGCAGGTTGATGAAGGAGACCCGTCTGTGCCAACTGCGCCCATGCAACCTGCCACTCAACACCAACCTCAAGGTAAGGGCTGCGTTGTGTGGCACTGAGCTGGCCGCTCCTGCCAACTCACCTCTTTGGCTGAGATTTTGGTATCTGTCTTAACATCACCCTGTTTGTTTCACACCAGATAAAAGAACAGAACAAATGGTTTAGTTTTGAGATCCAGCACGGAAACAGACCCTTCGGCCCACCGAGTCCATGCCGGCCAGCGATCCCAGCGCACTGACACCAACCTACACACACTAGGGACTATTTATAATTTTACCAACGGCAATTAACCTATAAAGTTATAAATAGTCCCTAGTGTGTGTAGGGGGGTGTTATTGTGCGGGGATCGCTGGTCGGCACGGCGCGGACATGGTGGGTCTAAGGAACCGTTTCCGCGCTGTATCTCTAAATTGAAACTAAAGTCCCTGTGTTGTGAAGCGGGCGGTAACGAGGGAGAGAGTTGGTATTGAACCTTTCCCCGTTGGTGTTTTACAGAAGGGCAAGAGATGTTTCAGGATGAAGAAGGCCCGGGAGGCTCTGCGTTTCAGCTACGCCGGCTGCACCAGCGTGCGTCGGTACAAACCGCGCTGGTGTGGATCGTGCACGGACGGGCGCTGCTGCACGCCCTCGCTGACCCGCACCGTCCACGTGCGCTTCCGCTGCGACGACGGAGAGATCTTCTCCAAGAGCATGATGTGGACAGACAAGTGCCAGTGCCACTACAACTGCGCCTACCAGAACGAGATCTCCTACCCCTACTATATGCTGCACAATGACATCCACAAGTTCTCAGAGTAAGATCCTCGTCAACTCTGGCACCAACATGCAGTGCCCCCCTCACCCACTTTGCTGCCGAGCCACTGGCAATCCCACCAGTGCCATACATTTACCGATGTAAGCAAACCCCAGACACTAGACTGATGGCAATCTACAGTATCGCTGCCCTGGCACCTTCAACCATCAATGACTATTTCACCTGTCTGTCGACCTTCAGCTCCAGTGGTCTACGTCCACCACACCTGTAGCTCTTCAATCCTCGTCCACACCTGGCCTTTTGCTGCATTACAGACAACGCTGTCTTGCAAACCAGCCGGCCATTTAAAAACTGGACAATTATATTAACCAGAAAGGATGTGGGGGGAACAAACACAAGGTCGTCCAATTGATACAAAGAACAGACTGGGTGTTAAGGTTTGCACCTCCTGAAAATTATTTTTGTTGAGAAGAATAACGAAAAACCCAGACAGACTGGGTGTAGCCAGGATGCAAACATCTTCAAGCTGCCATTGAATAGGTTAGTTGGTGACGTGAGTCTCTTCTAAGCCGGTTTTCAGGCTTGGTTTAGAAAAGATCAAATTAACTGCAACAAAAAATAATTTTGTATTGAGATTTTCTCCCTGCCTAATTTAACCCGAGTTAACGTTGATGTAAATAAAGTTACAGATGGATTTTTTAAAAGTATTATTTAAGGTCATTGGACATATTTTCTCTTTGAAGTTGAGAAGAAGTATTGACTGACGCATGTATCCAGTGGGTATCTGCGTGTGGTGCAGATGATGCAAGGATTTCTTTGTAGTGAGTTGTTGCTGGTTTCTGTGCTTCCAGCACTACACTGTAGGAATGTTCCAGAACACACTGAGGGGCTGGCCATCTCCAATCTCCAGCACATGCATCTGTTCTATCAACTATGGCACGGTGGTGCAGCGGTAGAGTTGCTGCCTCACAGCACCAGAGACCCAGGTTCGATCCTGACTACTGGTGCTGTCTGTACGGAGTTTGTTCCTGGGATCTCCGGTTTCCTCCCACACTCCAAAGATTTGTCGGTTAATTGGCTTGGTGTCATTGTAAATTGTCCCTAGTGTGTGTAGGACAGTGTGAATGTGGGGGAGCTCGCTGGGCGGTGCCGACTCAGCGGGCCGCTCTGTATCTGAACTAAAACTCACCCCCACCACCATCCCCTCATCAGTCTGAAGAAGGGTCTCGAACAGAAACGTCACCCATTCCTTCGCTCCATAGATGCTGCCTGTCCCGCTGAGTTTCTCCAGCATTTCTGTCTACCTACAATAGTTGAATGTAGGTGTCGGTGGGGAGATTGGAGGTGGCTGCCCCTCAGGTTGACTGCTGGGCCTAAGTTAAGGCTTTGCTTTAGAGGCGTCATTGAGACATCAACTTCTTCTGAAAATATGTCCAACAGCACCAACAATGTGGGGTTAGATTCCAGAACATTCTGCCGTATTGACTTGTGAATGAGTTAACGCATGAAATGCATAGTGTGGACATGCCTGTTTTCCGCTAGACTGGTACAGCACTGTAATCCTCATCCATCCTGTAGCAACGTGGCTGCCTGTAGATCGACAACTAGTCCGGGGTAGCAGTGTGGCACAGCGGTAGAGTTGCTGCCTTACAGCGCCAGACACCCACATTCGATCCTGACCTCTGGTGCTGTCTGTGTGGAGTTTGTACGTACTCCCTGTGAACTGCGTGGGTTTTCTCCGGGTGCTCCGGTTTCATCCCACACTCCAAAGACGTGCAGGTTTGTAGGTTAATTGGCTTCTATAAGTTGTAAATTGTCCCTAGTGTGTAAGATAGCACTAGTGTACAGTGTGAGCGCTGGTTTGTGCGGACTCGATGGGCCGAAGGGCCTGTTTCCGCTCTGTATCTCTAAACTGTTCCTCCCTCTGATTCTCCACAATTGGAAGTGTGTTACATGAAGACTATTACAAGTCTTTAACTGGTCAAATATTGAGCGGCTCTTTCAGTGGTTAAGAACAAGGGGAAGTTAGACAGAATGATGGACGAGGTCCACTAGCAGTCACACCAGTGTGAAAGCCTCTCTCACAAAAGCCCATGGATGTTGGCCAATTAGACTGTCATAATGCAAGGGTGTTGAGTATTATGGATAAATGACTGGCAAATGTACAGATCATCCAACTGACCGATAGGACAGACTAGATGGGCAGAAGGGCCTCATCCTGATGCTCAGGCCATTGTGTTGTTTGACCAGATGGGAGAACTGGCAAATGTTTAGTTGCGATATTTAATATTATTGTGTGTGTGTGTGTGGGGGGGGTAATGTTGCACAAGACTGTTACATTGTTAAACAGATGGAGAAAGGATTTGCCAAACGCTTGGACTATGAAGGTGATGCAAAAGCAATAAAAACAATATCTATTATTTATAGAGTGTGTGGGGGGGGGGGGGGGGGGGTGCCCATGTTTTTCTTGATACCTAAAATGCTGCCTGATTGTGGGAGATGGAATTGGAAGCTTAACGAGAGGCGATATCATTGTGGAGAGGGTTTTTAAGTTGGGCCAATTAAATCCAGCACAGACGAACTAGACATCCCATGAGTAAGCTGAGCCCTGTCTTACATAGAGACTGCTGTACAGACCAGGCGTTTGGAGTTATCGCCACCCACACGCTAGATCTGTTAAGGCACGGTGGCACAGCGGTAGAGTTGCTGCCTAACAGCGCCAGAGACCCGTGTTCGATCCTGGCTACGGGCACTGCCTGTACGGAGTTTGCACGTTTTCCCCCTGGCCCATGTGGGCTTTCTCCAGGAGCTCCGGTTTCCTCCCAAACTCCCAAAGACGTATAGGTTAATTGGCTTTGGTAAAGATTGTAAATTTGTCCCCCAGTGTGTGTGTGTGTGTGTAGGATAGTGTTAGTGTGCAGGGATCGCTGGTCGGCACGGACTCGGTGGGCCGAAGGGCCTGTTTCTGCGCTGTATCTCTAAAACTAAACTAATTAGGGATAAAACTGTTGAATGTGCACTGTGCAACATGATGTGAATATTTGAGTTTCGGGCAGCTATTGCATGTGCACTGAGGAGAACCTTACTACAGAAAACTCTATTTAATTTGTATTCCTGTTATTTCCCTCAAACAAACTTCACTGTTGTGGAGTGATCCGATCGAACATGCTTCATTGTTGAAGTGCGATGAGAAAACTGTAGAGGGTCATGTGTAGTAAATATTCTGTGTGCGTGTGTATATTTAAAGACTCTTTTTGTTCTGTAAGTGTTTTAATATATTTCTCGGTGTCTGCCAGTATTACTGTGATGTGGAGATGTGGCTGTTACGTTAACCAACCTATGTTAGAATAGATGTGTGTACGAACCAGCACTCGTGTGTGCGTGCGTGTGCGTGTGTGTGTGGTTACTAAGTTCTTAAGTGAAATGAGCAGAATTATTCTATTTGGCCCATCAAGTCCACTCTGCCATTCAATGATAGCTGACCTATCTCTCCCTCCTAACACCATTCTCCTGCCTTCTCCCCATAACCCCCGACACCCGTACTAATCAAGAATCTATCTATCTCTACTGTAAAAATATCCATTGACGGCCTCCACAGCCTTCCGTGGCAATGAATACCACAGATTCACCACCCTCTGACTAAAGAAATTCCTTCTCATCTTCCTAAAGGGATGTCCTTTAATTCTGAGGCTGTGACCTCTGATCCTAGACTCTCCCACTAGTCTCTGTAAACGGTAACGGCTAGAACGTGACCATGGTGTGTTGGGTTGGTCTGTGGGCCACAATTGTCCAACCAATCCCAAACATTGGCCAGATTGGGAGCAGTCCCTGTGTCTGGCACACCTGCCTTCACGTCATGTCCAAGGCTAATCATGGTTTGAAGGTTTCTGGTTAGACATGGGAGGGTGGAAACGTTGGATGTACTTTTCCCAAACATACTGTACCTCTCGTGGTTCTGTGCAAAGTGCCTGAGACAAGTGGTTCTCTTTGTAGCCATTCTACTAGAAATGACAGCACAGCACACACGCAAGGGTCTAAATTCCTATCCTAGCTTTATAATTACTAGTTACTAAGGTTAGCACGGGCATGTCGGGCCGAAGGGCCTGAATGACTCTATATTGTTAAATGCAGCCACATTTTGTCTCCCTGGGTCAGGCCTGCAATCTTTTACAGCTCTCTTGTTAAATATCTTATATCATTGTGTTTGCAGATGAATAATGTATATACTGATGTTTTGCACATATTGTAATTAGAATAATGCCTTTATGGAAACTTAAATACTTAATTTCTTAATAAATATTTTAAACATTTTCTAATAAACGATGGATCTTGTGTGTTTTTAAACCTTTCCCTGCTAGGGTTTGTTATTCTGCAGAGTTTGCATAGCCCCGACCCACGGCTGCACAAACGCCACCATCTGTGTTTCTGTGCCGATATTTCACATTGTAGACGGCGACCTCAGGCTTTTCCTGTTGCGTTTACTGCGCCGACAGTCAAAGTTTAGACAGAGGTTGCTGGTGGACCTGCTCTTGTCAGATGGAAACCTTCAACTCTGATCCCATTCTCAGCGCAAGGCCCACCGAGGCACACATACATACGGGGAGGCTGGGGGTAGAAATGGGGGAATGGGCACAGAGTTTGCGTTCCGAATGGCGCCGCGGAGCCTTGCAACATCCCACGACCCGGGTTCAATCCTGACCTGTATGGAATTTGTACGTTCTCCCCGTGACCTGCGTGGGTTTTCTCCAGGTGCTCCGGTTTCCTCCAACACTACTCAAATGTGCAGGTTTGTAGGTTAATTGGCTTCTGTAAATTGACCCTAGTGCATCGGATCGAACTAGTCTATGGGTTTCATGACCTGTTCCCACCCTGTTTGGAGATACAGCACAGAAACAGGCCCTTCGACCCATCGAGTCACTGCCGACCAGCGAATGCTAGCATTGTCCTATACATGAGGGAAAATTTGCAATATTTACCAAAGCCAATTAGCCTACAAAGCTGTAACACTTTGGAGTGTGGGAGGAAACCGGAGCACCTGAAGAATCCCATGCAGGTCACGGGGAGAACGTGCAAACTCCGTATGGACAGCACCCGTAGTCAGAATTGAACCCGGGTGTTGGATGCTGTAAGGCAGCACCATCGTCTAAACTAAACTACAAGAAGGATGAGTCAAGAGTGTTTATTTGTTCTGTTCACCGTGACAGGAACAATGAAGTCCTTACTTGCTACAGCTTCACATCCCCATTGATCATGTATCTGTGGACGGCCCGCTGACTGGTTAGCACGCAACAAAAAGCTTCTCACTGTACTGTGGTACGTGTGACAATAAACTCAACTAATGAAGCCCAAAAACACAAGATAAATACATATAAATACAGGCTGGGACTCCCTCATTCAGCTCCAGTTACTACACCAGTCACAAATAAGTCCCGAGACATGTGTTTACGTACTACATTCTGGAGGGTGCATGTAGTCATGAGAACATGGTGTCAGGTAACGAGGCGGTGACCAGATTGTGATCGGCACGTCGATCTCTGTGGAAAGATTGCCGCATTATTCTTAGCCATGACCATGTAGCCAATGACCAGATTGATGCTCCAGTCTTCTTTATTAGTCAACAAGCAACAAACAAACAGTTAGCATGGAAACTTCCACAGCCTAGACTTGGAAACATAGACAAGTGCAGGAGTAGGCCACTCGGCCCTTCGAGCCAGCACCACCATTCAATATGATCATGGCTGGTCATCCAAAATCAGTTCCCTGTTCCTGTTTTCTCCCGATCTCCCTTGATTCCGTTAGCCGTAAAAGCTAAATCTAACTCTCTTGAAAACATCCAGTGAATTGGCCTCCACTGCCTTCTGTGGCAGAGAATTCCACAGATTCACAACTCTCTGGGTGAAAACGTTTTTCCTCATCTCAGTCCTAAATGGCCTATCCCTTATTCTTAAACTGTGTGACCCCTGGTTCAGGATTCCCCCAACATGGGGAACATTTATTCCTGCATCCAGCCTGGCCAATCCCTTAAGAATTTAATAATTTATTAGCATCATTGCCCGCTGCACAGCAGTCACTAGGATGGAACTGCAGGTGCTGGTTTACCCTGAAGATAGACACCAAATGCTGGAGCAACTCAGTGGGACAATTCTGCATCTCTGGAGAGAAGGAATGGGTGATGTTTTGAGTCGAGACCCTTCGTCAGACTGAAAGTCAGTAAAATTAATCAGGAGGCCAGTGAAACTAGTTGAAGAACTAGGGTGGGGAGGGATGGAGAGAGAGGGAAAGAAGGGTTACTTGAAGTTAGAGAAATCAATATTCATACCCCTGGGTTGTAAGTTGACCAAACAAAAAGGGGGGTGAATCTGTGGAATTCATTGCTACAGATGGCTGTGGAGGCCAAGTCAGTGGATATTTCTAAGGCAGAGATAGACAGATTCTTGATTAGTGCGGGTGTCAGATGATATGGGGGAAGGCAGGGGAATGGGGTTAGGAGGGAGAGATAGATCAGCCATTATTGAATGGTGGCTAAGACTTGATGGGCTAAATGGCCTAATTCTACTCCTATCCGTTATGACCTTAGGACGTTAGAAACTAAACCAACATTGAAGATATTTAACACAAGATGCAAGTTTGCTCGCAATCACGATGAACAAACACAATTCAAACAAAACTTTTTCTTCAGTAAGTTGATTCGGCAGGAATAAGGATAGCCAGGGATTAGGATTTCCCTGGAAGTGAACCTTGTCCTGGTTGTAGTGTGATGTTTATTCAACTGTATTGTGCATTGTGATCTATCACTACCTGATCTCCCGTTCACACTAGCTCTAGATTTCCCCACTCTCACACCCACTCCCTACATACTGGGGGCAATATACAGAGGGCCAGTTAATCTACACACCTACATGTCCTCAGCTCAGTTTAGTTTATTGTCACGTGAACCGAGGTAGATAGATTCTTGATTAGTGCGGGTGTCAGGGGTTATGGGGAGAAGGCAGGAGAATAGGGTTAGGAGGGGAAAATAGATCAGCCACGATTGAATGGCAGAGTAGACATTATGGGCCGAATGGCCTAAATCTACTAACCCTTTTAAAATATGAAGCAATATTTTGCTTGGGCAGTTTACAACCCAGCGGTATAAACATCGACTAGTTTCACTGTCCTCCATCCCCTCAACCAAGAAGGAACCAATCCTTCAACATCGTCTGCTTTGATCCGTCATTTTCACACCTTGCCCGTCCATTTCTCTAGACTCCCTTTCCCCTGACTCTCAGTCTGAAGAAGAATCTCGACCCAAAACGTCACCTATTCCTTCTCTCCAGAGACGCTGCCTGTCCCGCTGAGTTACTCCTGCTTTTTGTGTCTGTCTTCGATGCAAAGTAGTTGGGGCTGGAATTGGAGAGGTGCAAAAGTAAATGTTGCCAAAGCCAATGAAAGATAGTCCGAGCGTCTCCAATGAGGTAGAGTGGTGGCGTGAACTAGCGTGACCTTATTGGGCGCCCTTGCACTATCTTTCATTGCACTTCACTGCCTTTATCTTATTCTAAACGCTATTCACATTATTCCCTTTGAAATGTGTATTTACTTTAGTTTCTTGTCATGTGTAGAATGAAAAGCTTTTGTTGCGCGCTAACCAGGCAGTGGAAAGACAATACATGATTACAATCGAGCCAGAGTACAGATACACGATAAGGGAATACTGTTTTGGGTCCTCAATTCCCCCGCTCTAGGCAAGAGAATCTACCCGATCTATTCCTCTCATGATTTTATACACCTCTAGAACATTACCCCTCATCCTCCTGCGCTCCATGGAATAGTGTCCCCGCCTACTCAACACCCTCCAGTCCTGGCAACATCCTCGTAAATCCTCTCTGCACCTTTCCAGCTTGACAACATCTTTTGTGTAACACGGTGCCTAGAATGAACACACTTACTCTAAATGCGGCCTCACCAGCATCTAATACAATTCCAAAATGTTCCCCATGTTGGGGGAGTCCAGAACCAGGGGTCACAGTTCAAGAATAAGGGGTCGGCCATTTAGGATTGAGATGAGGAAAAACATTTTCACCCAGAGAGTTGTGAATCTGTGGAATTCTCTGCCACAGAAGGCAGTGGAGGCCAATTCACTGGATGTTTTCAAGAGAGAGTTAGATTTAGCTCTTGGGGCTAACGGAATCAAGGGATATGGGGAGAAAGCAGGAACGGGGTATTGAGCTTAGATGATCGGCCATGATCTTATTGAATGGCGGTGCTGGCTCGAAGGGCTGAATGGCCTACTCCTGCATCTATTTTCTATGTTTCTAACATGACCCCCCAACTTCTGCACTCAATACTCTGGCTGATGAAGGCTAATGTTGCAAAGAGATGCCCTTATCATTGAGAAGGTGGTGCGTTTGTGGGATGAGCTGCAGCAAGTGGTTGAGGGACATTTGGACAGATTCATGGAGATGAAAGGTTTGAAGGGACATGGGTCAAACGCAGGTGAATGGGGTTCCACACTGTATCACTCCATGACCCTGAAGTATGGGATTGAGGATAAAACTAACTAAATGTATTGCCTTTCACAGGAGGGTCAGCCTTGGTCAGTTTCAGGCGGGAGGTCAAGGCGGGGGGTCAAGGTTTCCACCACCACACACAAGATGCAACAAGACATTCACGTTGTACGCAGATGCCCAGAAGTGTGTCGAGCTCTGGTGAACAACGTCTAATCTTGTACGTGGACTCGATAAGAAGAAGGTTTCAGGTGGACATCTAGGACTTTGCGGCACCGTTCACAAAAGCTGATGTTCTAGGGGATATCCCAATGTCATGTACGACTTCTAGAAATGTAAGCTCTATCTTAACTATGCTTCTATTTATAACAGGGGCAGTTCCGTTCAGCAGATCCCCCAGATACATTCTGTCCCTACACCCACCCCCTGGGCTTCAGCCACAGGATGATGCAGCGTGAAGATGATCCAATTACAAATCTGTTGACTCTCCCAGAGACTCCACACATCGTCCAACATTGAACAATATGATCCACCCACAAGTAACCTCACATTCTGACCCTGGAACACTCACTCGCTCGCTCAATGCCCAATGTTCATTACTTCAAGAGGCACCGCAGTAGAATGAGGCCATTCTGACTGTAACGGGTGCAACAATCTGGCAACTCTTGTATCTGGACGCAGTGAATGGGGCACTGAACCGGGAATAGTTCATATGTTCATTAGTGATAGGAGCAGAATTAGGCCATTCGACCCATCAAGTCCACTCCACCATTCAATCATGGCTGATCTATCTCTCCCTCCTAACCCCATTCTCCTGCCTTCTCCCCATAACCCCCGACACCCGCACTAAATAAGACTCTGTCAATCTCCACCATACAAATAACCATTGACTTGGCCTCCACAAGCTTCTGTGGCAAAGAATTCCACAGATTCACCACCTTCTGGATAAAGAAATTCCTCCTCATCTTCCTAATGGCACGTCCTTTTATTCGAAGGCCAGCATGGCAAAAGTCTTCTTCACACCCTATCTCACTGCAACGGCACATTCAAGGCACTGCACACGTACTCCTAGATCCCTCTGTTCTACAACACTCCCCACATTGGGCCCAATCATTCACAGTTCATTCTGTTCCAAAGTGCAACACCTCCTACGTCTCTGAGTTAAACTCCATTAGCCATTCATTGGCCAACTGCTCATTCTTGATCACCATCTTCAATGCCTATTGAGGGAGGCCAGCGTAGACTCGTCAGGTTATTTCCCGGGATGGCGGGACTGTCATATGTTGATAGAATGGGGCGGCTGGGCTTGTACACTCTGGAATTTAGAAGATTGAGAGGGGATCTCATTGAAACATATAAGATTATTAACGATTTGGACACGCTAGAGGCAGGAAACATGTTCCTGATATTGGGGGAGTCCAGAACCAGGGGCCACAGTTTAAGAATAAGGGGTAAGCTATTTAGAACGGAGATGAACGGTCCACTAGTTGCAGGCTTCCAATCTGATAAACAACCTTCCACGGCTAGTCTCCACTCCTACATCTGTGTTAATTTGATGCCTCTCATTCGATCTAACCTTCAGGAGCAGCGCACCATGCAGAACCTTGTCAAGTCCATTATAGACATTGTGTATAGGAAGGGACTGCAGATGCTGCTTTACACTGAAGATAGACATCTGTGAAGAGTTGGAATAGGTGACGCTTCGGGTCGCGACCCTTCTTCATGACATCCAGGGCCCTACATTCGCCAAACATCTTGGTTCCTCCTTCAGGAAACATAATCACATTGGTGAGACATGACTGGTCACACACAAAACCAAGCTGATAATCCCTCATCAACCTCTGACTTTATAAATACATATACATCATCCCTCACAATCCTCTCCAGTAACTTTCCCACCATGGATGTTAGACTCATTGGTCAACAGTTCCCAGTCTGAAGAAGGGTCTTGACCCGAAACATCACCAATTCCTTCTCTCCAGAGATGCTGCCTGACCCACTGAGTTACTCCAGCTTTTTGTGTCTGTCACCAGCTTTGTCTTTGCGACTCTTCTTGACATTAGTTCAAGTTCAAGTTCAAGTGAGTTTATTGTCATGTGTCCCTGATAGGACAATGAAATTCTTGCTTTGCTTCACCACACAGAACAAGGTGTCCATGTACCATAATATAAATATATACACACATGAATAAATAAACTGATAAAGTGCAAATAACAGATAATGGGTTATTAATAATCAGAGTTTTGTCCGAGCCAGGTTTAATAGCCTGATGGCTGTGGGGAAGTAGCTATTCCTGAACCTGGTTGTTGCAGTCTTCAGGCTCCTGTACCTTCTACCTGAAGGTACATTAGTCACCCTCCAGACTTCCAGCACCTCTCTGGTGTCTGATTAATATATCTCGTACAGGACTGCTGTAATGTATTCTCTAGCTTCCCACAATGTACATGGATATATCACATCAGTCCCTATCATCATTTATCTATCTTCATACGTCTTAGGACATCCAGCGTCTGCTTGTTGCAATATGGATTATCCTCAAGACATTGCCATTAACATTCCCAACATTGCCTAGTCTCCATATCTTTCTCAGCGGCAAGAACAAAGGAGAAATATTTTTGGTTTTTAGTTTAGTTTAGAGATACAGCACGGAAACAGGCCCTTCGGCCCATCGGGTCAGCGCCGACCAGCGATCCCCGCGCACTAACACTATCCTACACACTCAGGATAATTTTACATTTATACACTTTCACCAAACCAATTAACCTACAAAACCTGTATGTCTTTGGAGTGTGGGGGAAACCGATAATCTCGACGTTAAAGTATTTTGGCATATAGAGTTTTCTTATTGTGTATTAAATGAGCCTAGTAACAGCCATAATGTTATTGGCTATTATGAGCTGGGAACATCACTAGAGGAATCTCCTTGGCCACTGTTGTGGGCAGCGTTTAACAACACCAGCCTGTCCAAGAATGCACACAGGGTTCAGGTTGCAGATATTCATAGTTTAAAATTCTTATGTCTACACAGCACGACCTTTAATACCATTGCTAAATCAGTCCAGGCAAGTTTACTTTAGGAAGGAACTGCAGATGCTGGTTTAAACCGAAGATAGACACAAAATGCTGGAGTAACTCAGCGGGTCAGGCAGCATCTCTGGAGAGAAGGAACGGGTGACGTCAGAATAAGGGTCTCTACCCGAAACGTTACCCATTCCTTCTCTTCAGAGATGCTGCCTGTCCCACTGAGTTACTCCAGAATTTTGTGTCTATCTTAATTTTAGTTTAGTTTAGAGATACAGCGTGGAAACAGGCCCTTTGGCCCGCCGAGTACAAACTCCGTACAGACAGCATCAATACTCAGGATCAAACCCGGGTCTCTGGTGCTGTGAGGCAGTAGCACTATGCTGCACCACACTAGTTCTTCTTGGTATCAACAGGGATGAATCAAATTGCCAAATGATTAACTTCTGTGATGGTGGAATCTATGAATCTACAACAGTAGTAGTTATGTTAATGTCAGCAACAGGAGACGATGTATTTACCTGCCTGGTTACCCTGCATCTTAGTTTACCAAGTTGTGTACACAGTTTTACGCCCTGTATCTCATCACTAAACTAAAATATCAAGGGTTTTACTCGCCCACGAAGCTCAACATCCAAAAGTGACCAAAGCCAGAGGCAGGTGTGAGCGCTGACATCGAGAGCTCCACGGGGTAACACAAGTGAGAAAGGCACAGGTGCAAGGTAGACAAAAATGCTGGAGAAACTCAGCGGGTGAGGCAGCATCTATGGAGCGAAGGAAATAGGCAACGTTTTGGGCCGAAGGGTCACCTATTTCCTTCGCTCCACAGATGCTGCTGCACCCGCTGAGTTTCTCCAGCATTTTTGTCTACCTTCGATTTTCCAGCATCTGCAGTTCCTTCTTAAACAAGACACAGGTGGACATGCTGAGATATAATTGAACACAGGAGGACACAGTCTCTGCCACCCCCGGTGGTCATCGGTGGATCAGCAGGCACCGTGACAGACTGGGGTTCCACAAGTTCACGAGTTACAGAAGCCATTCGGCCCATCGAGTCCACTCCGCCATGCTATCATGGCAGTTCCCTGCCTCCCAATCCCATTTTCCTGCCTTCTCCCCATAACTCTTGACATCCGTTCTCATCACAAATCTGTCTATCTCTGCCTTCAAAACATCCACTGACTTGTGACCTCCACATCGTTCTGTGGCAATGAGTTCCACAGATTCACTAGCCTCTGACTAAAGAAGTCCCTTTTCACCAAGAGCGCCCTTTGATTGTGAGGCTGTGACCTGTGGTCCTGGACTCTGCCACTGTGTGCTCGTCCCAGCCCGTGTGGTCTCCTCACAGACACAGTTTCACTCACAGCTCAGTTCAGATCAGTTTAGTTTATTGTCACATGTACCGAGGTACAGTGAACAACTTTTGTTGCGTGCTAACCAGTCAGCGAGCCATCTGCAGTGTACAGATACATGGTAAAGGGAATAACGTTTAGTGCAAGGTAAAGCCAGTACTGTCCGATCGAGGGTAGTCCGATGGTCACCAAAGAGGTGGACAGTAGCTCAGGACCGCTCTCTAGCTGTGCCTCATTGGAACTGGGGCAGATTGAGCAAGACCAGCTGATCCTAAATTAGAGAGTTTGCAAGGGCAGGCATCCACTGACACAAACATGCAGATACAGGGATACAGATTTAGCCGAGCCTGGGAATATAATGCCGGTTAAATTCAGAAACTCCCAATCCGGTGATGCTTTTTTCAAAGCATCGGATTCCTGCGTCAGTGTTGAATGGAAAGTTTTCTAACTGCCCTGAGTGATAGACTCCTCATTAAACCTCGATTGAAATACATTGTCTGAGCCCCCGCGATTAACTGTTCAACATAGAGGCGTGATGCTTTGACAGTTTAGCTCAGTGTAGGATATCAGGCAGCACTAACCTACAGTTTATGGAGCAAACTCTGAATGGTGGCACCAACAACATACGTGTAACAAGATCTGTCACCCTGATCCCATCTCCCTACGCACCTGCTCACAATGGATATAGACTGAAGCCTCAGCACAGCCAGGGATGTTGGTTTCTATGGATGGCCAGCTCAGCTTTCACACTTGTTTAATTTAGTTTAGTTTAGTTTAAAGATTAATTTAAGGTTAGTTTCAGTTTAATTTAGTTTAGTTTATTGTCTACACAAGTAACCTCTGCATCCCCTCTCTCCCCGCCCCTCCCTCATCCTGGTCTTCCTGCTAGTTCTACTGTTCACCTTCATTATCACCTCTTCCACAGCCAACAATGGACCATTGTGGGCTCCACATTTCCTTGGTCGTTGGTGCCGGCTCTGATTTGCTCTCAACCTTTTCATACCTCTAGTTTTCATCTCCCCCGACTCTCAGTCTGAAGAAGGGGCTTGACCCGAAACGTCACCCATTCCTTCTCTCCAGCGATGCTGCCTGTCCCGGCTGAGTTACTCCAGCACTTTGTGTCTATCTTCGGTGTAAACCAGCACCTGCAGTTCCTTCCCACAATAACTTGCTCCATATCCAGGGGGGGGATATAGACACCGCATCCAGCCGGTAAAACATGTGAAAGCTTCATCGACATCGTCGCTCATCCTTCTGGAGATTGTGATTAGAGACCAACATTCACACCGCAGGAAGAATGGTCTCCTGCAGCTCAAGAATCTTCATGGAGGCTCTTGCCACAGTGGTCCTCAATGCAACACGTGGTCCTCAATGCAACACATGAAGACTCATCTAACCTATTAGAGTCATAGAATGATACAGTGAGGAAACAGGCCCTTCAGCCCAACTTGCCCACACCGGCCAACATGTCCCATCTACACTAGTCCCACCTGCCTGCGTTTGGTCCAGATCCCTCCAAACCTGTCCTATCCATATACCTGTCTAACTGTTTCTTAAACGTTGCGATAATCCCTTCCACGACGACCTCCTCTGGCAGTTTGTTCCATACACCCACCACCCTTTCATATAGAGAAGCACACCTCCCCCTTCAACCCCCTCTCCCCCTCTCCCATTCTCCCCTTCCCCACCCACTCTCCCCCTCTCCCCCCTCTCCCACTCTCGCCCTCTCTCGCCCTCCCCCCTTCCCCCATTCATTCAGTCCTGTTCCGGATGGCTTTACACCCGGTCTTTGAATACTTTTTTGAAGATTCTTTCATGTTTGACCCTGCTAGAAGTGGTGGCAGTGACTGGACATTTGTGTCCCAATCCCACTGTAGGCAGTGAGTCACAGCTAGCGTTACTGACGGCTGGAATCTCTCGTGCTTGTCAGCGAGGTGTTCAGATGTGGGAGTGAGATGGTTTATTTATGCAGCTCCCTCACCTTGATAGAAAACGTGCTCAGGCCCAAGAAAAACAGAGGTCACCAAGATCTCACAAACTTGGCCAAGACACAGTCGGAGTTGACTTCCTTAAGCTATTAGCTGCAAATACTTCTGGCAAACATTAGCCTCTCTTTCATTTCAACCGGAGGTAGACAATGTCAAAAAGACCAAAGGCTCAGTTGATAGCCAATCAGAAAATGGGGTGATAGAGTAGACTCGATGGGCTGAATGGCCTAATTCTGCCCCGATGACTTATGAAATGGGCATTTCCTGCCATCGGGCAAAAGGTACAGGAACCTGAAAACTGGAACCTCCAGGTTCAGGAACGGCTTTTCCACACGACTGCCGTGTGGAGAGGATGTTCCCACTAGTGGGAGAGTCTAGGACCAGAGGTCACAGCCTCAGAATTAAAGGACGTTCCTTTAGGAAGGAGATGAGGAGGAAATTCTTGAGTCAGAGGGTGGCGAATCTGTGGGGGTGTGGATGGGGACAGGGGTGTGGGTGGGGGGGGGGGGCGGGGTGGGGGGGGGGGGGTGCGGGGGGGGGGGGGGGGGGTGGGGGGGGGGGGGGGGGGGGGGGGGGGGGGGGGGGGGGGGGGTGGGAGGGGTTGGGGGGGTGTGGAAGTGTGGATGGGGTGTGGGGGGGTGGGCTGGTGGTGGAGGAGGAGGAGTGGGGTGGGGGGGGGGGGGTGGCAAGAACCAAGTGGACCACACATGCAACACATTGTAACTCTGTCGCTGGCCTGGCCTTTGCGTGGCAACTCTTTGCATACCTGTGTACGGTTTGCAAAACAATGAATGTCACTGTGTTAATAAAGCATCAGTCATTCATGTTGGCTCGCCAACTTTTGAAGTCATACACCTCCCCCCCTTCTCCCCCCATTTTCTCAGATTGGAGTCGGTTAGCGAGGAAATTCCTAATATCTGGCCACTTACCCGCAATCTCCAATGAATGGGCATGGTGGTGAAGGGGTAGACCCTGACCTCGGGTGCTGTCTGTGTGGAGTTTTCATGTTCTCCCTGTGACCGCGTGGGTTTTCTCAGGTTTAGCTCCCACATCCCAGAGACGTGTGGGTTTGTAGGTTTACTTGGTCTGTGTAAGTTGCCTCCAGCGTGTACAAGGAGTGGACGAGAAAATGGGATAACATAGAACTAGTGTGATCGCTGGTCGGCACGGACTCGGTGGGCCGAAGGGCCTGTTTCCATGCTGTATCTCTAAACTAAACCAGTGAGAAGGGGTGCTAATTAAACTAAGCTATACTATACTATACTAAACTGTCTTTGGCCTTTAGTCGCATGGTGTGACATTCGATGGGATGTTTAGTTTCCCCGGGACATAGACGGAATGTACAGAATACGAGCAAGTGAAGGAGACCTCGTACAAAGCCTGTGTGCAAACGGCACAATTACTGAGCCGGGCAGGATTGCTCAGCCGATCTTTGCAACAACACGCCCTTAAATAAATGTCAGCCTGAAAGTGGAAAACAGTGGAAAGAATGTGATGAATTCACTGCGTTGAGCGTTGCATGTTCCCCATCTGACGTCCCTGTGTGAGCACATCACCACGTATTTATAGAAACCTAGAAAATAGGTGCAGGAGTAGGCCATTCGGCCCTTCGAGCCAGCACCGCCATTCATTGTGATCGTGGCTGATCATCTAAAATCAGTACCCCGTTCCTGCCTTCTCCCCATATCCCTTGATTCCGTTAGGCCTAAGAGCTAAATCTAACTCTCTCTGGAAAATATCTTGAATAGAAATAAAGAACTGCAGATGCAGATCAAGAGAACGCAGAGTGCTGGAGTGACCAAAGGCGGCATCTCTGGGGAACGTGGGTAGGTGATGTTTCGGGTCGAGACTCTGCGCTCCACATGGGCTGTGATGCGCTGCTGCCAGCAGACCCACCTCTCTCTCGCTCCCACTGTTCTAGGCCACACTCACTACACCTGCACGCACCCCAACCTCACTTCATTCCACTCCAAACCCAGACCTTTAATAATCACTTCCACACCCTGGCTGTGAGTGACCGGCGTAGAGAAAACCCACTCAGTCACGGGGGGAGAACGTGCAAACTCCACACCGGCAGCACCCGAGATTGTAATCGAACCCGGGGTCTCTGGCGCTGTGAGGCAGCGGCTCTACCCGCTGCGCCACCATGAGAGATCCAGAGCATGGGTGGGGTGGGGCAGGGGTACAGGTGAAGTGGGAGGGAAGGGGAGGGGAGGTGAGGGAGGTGAGGGGAGGGGGAGGAGAGAGAGAAGGGGAGGGGGGGGGGGGAGGGGGGAGAGGAGGGGGGAGGGGAGGGGAGGGGAGGGGAGGAGAGGGGAGGGAGGGAGGGGGGAGGGAGGACAGGGCAGGGGAGGGGAGGAGGGAGGTGAGGGGGGAGGAGAGGAGGGAAGTGGAGGGGAGGGGGGGGGGAGGTGAGGGAAGGGGGGAGGAGGAGTTAGGGGAGGGGAGTGAGAGGGGAGGGGAGGGGGAGGGAGGGACAGGGAAGGGAGGGGGGAGGGAGGGGAGGGAGGGGAGGGGAGGGGGAAGGTGAGGGGAGGAGGGGAGGGGAGGAGAGGGGGAGGGGAGGAGAGGACAGGGAAGGGGAGGGGAGGGAGGGGAGGGGGAGGGGAGGGCAGGGGGGGAGGGGAGGTGAGGTGAGGGGAGGAGAGGACAGGGCAGGGGAGGGGGCCACCAGTTAGACCACATCCTCAGCTGGCAGTGGCAGGAGTATTGGGCAGCTGGTGGAGAATCCGGTAATAACGTGTTTTCCCAATATTTCAGCCAAGAATGAGTTCCGGAGGAGAGGATTGGGTGCTGCAGCAGCCAACTTGCTCCAGGAACATCAAACAAGTGTTAATCCCCCTGCAACCACAAACTTATCGTAATACAAGTCCTAACCCCAGCTGAGGATGTTGTTTTTAAGAGTACCTTGGAGCCAGTCCATTCTTTCTAACTGGGTTTCAGTAATTTAGTTAAAGTGCAGAAGAAATAGTCATTGGGTTTTCTGGGCTCCAGTCCCCCTGTGAATCGATGCCCAGAGGAGGCAGTGCATGTCAAATTTCCAAAGACTAAACAGAGCATCGAACTATATACAAGCTGCTAACAATGTATTAGTGAATGGGCTGAGCAAGGCAAATGGATTCCAATGCTGGGTTAAACAAGAATCCAGCAGTCTAGAGACACAGAGTGCGCAGCGGTAGAGTTGCTGCCTCACAGCGCCAGAGACCCGGGTTCGATCCCGACTACGGGCACTGTCTGTACGGAGTTTGTACGTTCTCCCTGTGACCTGCGTGGGTTTAGTCCAACATCTTTGGTTTCCCCCCACTCTCCAAAGACGTGCAGGTTTGTAGGTTCATTGGCTTGGTACAAATGTGTGATTGTCCCTAGTGGGTGTAGGATAGTGTTAGTGTGCGGGGATCGCTGGTCGGCACGGACTCGGTGGGCTGAAGGGCCTGTTTCCGCGCTGTATCTCTAAACTAAACGAAGCATGGACCAGACACAAAAGCAAGGTTGCTGAATGAGGGATAGATAACTGGGAACATTTCCAAACTAATCTTGGAATCCCAATACAAATCGAGAATGCCAACACCAATAAGTGCCCAGATCTCCTCTTCCACAGTGTTGGGGGATTTCTGGCCAAGATGGAACAGGTTTCTGTCCCACCGTGATAAACATCGAAACCTTTTGCCCGATGAGCAAGTTTCATCACTTCCACTCATCTTTGAAGAGAATAATCCTGGTGTCAGATCCATTCATCCACTCACCAGTGGAGTTGGCAAACCTAAATGTGTAGAGAGGAACAGCAGAGGCCAGGTCAGTGGGTGTTTGTAAGGCAGAGATAGACAAAGTCTTGATTAGAACGGGTGTCAGGGGTTATGGGGAGAAGGCAGGAGAATGGGATTAGGAGGCAGATATTGGCCATGATTGAATGACAGAGTTGACCCGATGGGCCGAATGGCTGAATTCTACTCCTAAAACCTGTGAAGTTTTGCTGGGGGAACTGACCCCTTCACTCCGAGGTAAAGCTTTGTGACACATCCAGAACTCTTGTGCAATCCAACTCTTAAAATAGGTATTTCTATCCCTAAGCATCCAAGGACCAACGCATACTGTATGTACATCTAACAATATCTGACCTTTATCAGATCCTAAAACCATCCAGTGTGAATGGAAAACGTGACCTCACGAGCTGTTTGCTTCCAATGAGGAAAACCTGCTTATTAAAGACTGGAGAACATCACTGCTGTTTCCATGGAGTTCTCATGGAGCAGCTCCAAACATGAGGTGTGTGGTGTTATGTTGAGAGAGGCGAGCATTTGTAAAGGACATAACCCGGGCAAGATGCGAACCAACTCTAGCCCCCTCCCTCTCCCACCCTCTCTTATACATGATCGGAGCAGAATTAGGCCATTCGGCCCATCATGGGCAGGCGGCACAGTGGCGCAGCGGTAGAGTTGCCTCCTCACAGCGTCAGGGACCCAGGTTCGATCCCGACCAGGGGTGCTGTCTGTAAGGAGTTTGTACGTTCTCCCCGTGACCTGCGTGGGTTTTCTCCGGGTGCTCCGGTTTCCTCCCACACTCCAAAGACGTGCAGGTTTGTAGGTCAATTGGCCGGTAAAATTGTAAATTGTCCCTAGTGTGTGGGATAGAGTTAATGTGTGGGGATCGCTGGTTGGCGCAGACTCGACGGGCCGAAGGGCCTGTTTCTGCACTGTATCTCGAAAAAAAAATTATTTTATAAAGTCTGCTCCGCCATTCAATCATGGCAGATCTATCTCCCTCCTAACCCCATTTTCCAGCCTTCTCCCCATAACCCCTGACTCCTGGACTAATCAAGAATCTATCAATCTCTGTCTTAAAAATATCCATTGACAAACCAACCTCCCTTCCATTGACTCCATCTACACCTCACGCTGCCTCGGCAATAATCAAGGACGAGTCACACCCCGGCCACTCCCTCTTCCCCCCTCTCCCATCGGGCAAAAGGTACAGAAGTGTGAAAACGCACACCTCCAGATTCAGTGACAGTTTCTTCCCAGCTGTTATCAGGCAACTGAACCATCCTACCACAACCAGAGAGCAGTCCTGAACTACTATCTACTTCATTGGTGACCCTCGGACTATCCTTGATCGGACTTTGCTGGCTTTACCTTGCACTAAACGTTATTCCCTTATCATGTATCTATACACTGTAAATGGCTCGATTGTAATCATGTATTGTCTTTCCCATGACTGGTTAGCACGCAACAAAAGCTTTTCACTGTACCTCAGTACACGTGACAATAAACTAAACTGAAAAGACCCTATTGTCCACTATTGAATGTTGATATTACATTGAATCCTTTGTACTCAGTGCAGCAGAGTTTCCAATTAAAACAGGCACAGTTACGATGTGATTGATATAACCTTGCGCATTCAATTACTCTTTGTTTATCAAAGGGAACTGTAGTATTAAAATGTCAACCGGTATTTGTCCTAGAGTTCGATCACATGAAAGCGCAGATCAGTCCTGCCCGCATTACAGTAAGGATTAGTCCGAGCCCTGTAACAAAGACATCCATTATTCAAGCTTCAATCTGCCTTTGGGGATGGTTGGGAAATTGTCCCAGCTAAATATTATTTCCCTCAAGCCCAAATGACGAATGCAATTATCTGGCATAAATCGCTCAAAATAACTGATGTAATCACAAAGCGGTCCTTCCGTATATGTCAAGACCAGCCGCTAAAGTGAAATCATTTTCTTCAAAGGTCAGTCGAGCAGATGAAGGGGCAGTTAGCCATGGACAGTGTTCTGGGCAAGTGGCTAATTATACCCAAGATCAACATCAAGTCAGCAGGACTCCAGTAGCAAGAATCTCAATGCAACAAGAGTGTCTCATGGTAACTTAACCGTATAACCATATAACAATTACAGCACAGAAACAGGCCATCTTGGCCCTACAAGTCCGTGCCGAACACTTATTCTCCCCTAGCCCCATCAACCTGCACTCAGACCATAACCCTCCATTACTTTCCCATCCATATACCTATCCAATTTATTTTTAAATGATACAATCGAACCTGCCTCCACCACTTCCACTGGAAGCTCATTCCACACAGCCACCACTCTCTGCGTAAAGAAGTTCCCCCTCATGTTACCCCTAAACTTCTGTCCCTTAATTCTCAAATCATGTCCTCTTGTTTGAATGTTCCCTACTCTCAATGGGAAAAGCTGGTCCACGTCAACTCTGTCTAACCCTCTCATCATTTTAAATCCAATCCGAGAATGTTCCCTGTGGTAAAGATTCCTGAATTGATGCATGGTAGCTCCTAAGATAGACCCAAAATGCTGGAGTAACTCCGTGGGGTCAGGCAGCAGCTCTGGGGAGAAGGGATGGGTGGTGTTTCGGGTCGAGACCCTGCTTCCAGTTCTCATGTACGTGAGGCTGATGCTTCTCTGAAGTAGGGTCTGAAGTTGCCAATTCCTTCTCTCCGGAGATGCTGCCTGTCCCACTGAGTTACTCCAGCACGCTGGATCTATCTTCGGTGTAAACCAGCATCTGCAGTTCCTTCCTACACACGGGTAATTCCTTCTGATCCTTTGACACCACCGCTCATCAGCATCAGGTTTACCATCCCATGGGGAGAAGGGCAAGGCTGCTTTATTCCCCTGGGCTTCACAATCACAATGGGAGAGAGAAGAGAAACATGGAATATGTTGCTGCATATGGTCAGTGCCGGAACTGGGATGTAACTCAGTTTAGTTTATTGTCACGTGTACCGAGGTGCAGTGAAAAGCTTTTGTTGCGTGCTAACCAGTCAGCGGAAAGACAATACATGATTACAGTGGATAGATACACGATAAAGGGAATAACGTTTAGTGCAAGATAAAGCCAGCAGAGTCCCATCAAGGACCCAGCAAAGTCTGATGAAGGTTCCACAGGAAGCTCCACATTCTAATACCAGGCTTTGTATGATCTTGCACCACTCAACCACTGAGTCTAGTTTAGTTTATCGAGATACAGCGTGGAAACAATATCTCCAAGTTTGCGGATGACACTAAGCTGGGGGGCAGTGTTAGCTGTGAGGGAGGATGCTAGGAGACTGCAAGGTGACTTGGATAGGCTGGGTGAGTGGGCAAATGTTTGGCAGATGCAGTTTAATGTGGATAAATGTGAGGTTATCCATTTTGGTGGCAAAAACGGGAAAGCAGATTATTATCTAAACGGTGGCCGATTGGGAAAGGGGGAGATGCAGCGAGACCTGGGTGTCATGGTACACCAGTCATTGAAGGTAGGCATGCAGGTGCAGCAGGCAGTAAAAAAAAGCGAATGGCATGTTGGCTTTCATAGCAAGAGGATTTGAGTATAGGAGCAGGGAGGTTCTACTGCAGTTGTATAGGGTCTTGGTGAGACCACACCTGGAGTATTGCGTGCAGTTTTGGTCTCCAAATCTGAGGAAGGACATTATTGCCATAGAGGGAGTGCAGAGAAGGTTCACACAGACTGATTCCTGGGATGTCAGGACTGTCTTATGAAGAAAGACTGCATAGACTTGGTTTATACTCTCTAGAATTTAGGAGATTGAGAGGGAATCTTATAGAAACTTACAAATTCTTAAGGGGTTGGACAGGCTAGATGCAGGAAGATTGTTCCCGATGTTAGGGAAGTCCAGGACAAGGGGTCACAGTTTAAGGATAAGGGGGAAATCCTTTAAAACCGAGATGAGAACTTTTTTCACACAGAGAGTGGTGAATCTGTGGAACTCTCTGCCACAGAGGGTAGTTGAGGCCAGTTCATTGGCTATATTTAAGAGGGAGTTAGATGTGGCCCTTGTGGCCAAGGGGATCAGGGGGTATGGAGAGAAGGCAGGTACGGGATACTGAGTTGGATGATCAGCCATGATCATATTAAATGGCGGTGCAGGCTCGAAGGGCCGAATGGCCTACTCCTGCACCTAATTTCTATGTTTCTATGTTTCTATGAAACAGGCCCTTCGGCCCACTGAGTCTGCACTGACCAGCGATTGTCCTACACACACTGGAGACAATTTACAATGTTTTAAAAACCATAACCAATTAACCGACAAACCTACACGTCTTTGCAGGAAGCCAGAGCACCCGGAGAAACCCCATGTGGTCACAGGGAGAACGTACAGACTCCACGCAGACAGCACCAGTGGTCAGAATCGAACCAGGATCTCTGGGTCAGAGCCAGTCAGGGCGCTGCGAGGCAGCAACTCTACTGCTGCGCCACTGTGCCACAGTCTCTCAGATGTTGTGTGTAGTTTGTACATCTCTGCCTCAACTACCTCCTCTGTCAGTTGGTCCCCAGCACCTTCCACCCTCTGTGTGAGTAAGATGTTAATGAGCGGCCAATCTTGAAGCTTTTGTTTCCCCATCCGCGTCACTGACACCAAAGCTGAACGTGGCATCGTTGGGTTAACTTGCCTCCACAGGGATACAGTGCCCCTTGCTACCCAAGTGTAAACCTCAAACAGAATCATTTTAATAGGTTAAGTGGCTGCTGTAGTTTGTCACCTGTGTGTAGCGAGTGTGGCAGAACCTGGAGGGGGCAGATGCGAAGTGGAAAGAATGGAAATTGTGGGGTCCATAAATGCATAGGTTATAGGAGCAGAGTTAGGCCATTCGGCCCATCAACGCCACTAAGTTTCCCTGCTGCCCTGCTCTGGGTTATGTGGCACGGTGTGAATGATGGCATGAGGAGAGAATCAGGCAATGAATGCAATGATCACGTAAGTGACGCCACTGGGATTAACGTTGAGGGGAGCGATTACTGATTAACAAGTGTACGGTATAAACCAGAACCA